>NW_011889221.1:543340-573662 GCF_000151845.1 Pteropus vampyrus | reverse complement strand
TTTTTTTTTTTTTTCTCAAAGACACATTGACTCCTGTTTCCTCACCAGGAGCACTGCTTTCTCATCACCCTCATTGGTGTGGGACCTAGAGGCTGAGCTTAGATCTTGTCAGCCCAGCATTCTACCGGGAGCAATGTTGACTTGACCACCTTCCAGCACATAGTTGACTTTGGGGTCACCTGTAACAGTGGTGCAGGGTATGAATGCCTGATCTGTCACTTAGTAGCTAGGCGTTCTCTAGTCATTTGAAGTTAAATGTTGTGTCTCACTTGCCTTATTTATTATATGGGGATAATAATCCAGTCTACCTAATAGTAGACTTATTATGAGATTTGATGCATTCGTGCATGTAAAGTGCTTACAACACAACCTAGCATACAGAAAACACTCAATAAAAAGAAAGCCTCTCTAGTTAGAAAGACCTTTTGTTTTTGTCTTATAGAAATGTAGGTATCCTTAACGTGCTACCAAAGTTATATGAGGACTTTTGAGAGACAAGATAATAGGAGACTCAATAGTATAACTTTGGTAGAGGAAAAAGGATATACAAAAGGAACATGACTTGGTTTCCTAGACTAGGGTCATGTATAAAAATGATGGAGTCATGGATATGGGTGGAATTTCTCTCAGGAAGAAGCAGGAAGAATGCATGTTTAAAGGGAATAACAATTTGATCTTCAAGGCTATGAGCTAGCGTTTGTGTGGGTCGTCGGGGAAGGAGATGTCATAAAGAAATTGCAAGAATGGGGATGGTAATGAGAATGTTCTGTGAAGAACAACCTCAATAGAGGACATACCCATAGTTCCTAAAATAAATATTAGGAGAAGGAGATGAGTGTTTATGACTCAGAAGTGTCAACTGAATGCTGGGTATGGCTTAGAGAATAAGGGAATTTGAAATTAATCTAGAGAGGTAAACTCAGCTTTTCAGTAGCACTGAAGTAGAGGGGTACTCATTCTTGGGTAAAGGAATGGAAAGACAGGAATTGGAAAGGAAGAATACATACACATATGTATGTATGTACATATATATCTTTCTATCATTTCAGGTATTATGTTCAGAGATTTCCACTTCTTATTTAGTTTTATTCTGAAAACATTCCTGAGAACTCAATGTTGTTAGCCCCATTTCACAGATAAGGAAATCGAGGCTGAGAAAGCTAAGTATCTTGGCAACATGTTAAACACGAAGGCTCACTTTCAACCCAAGACTCCTATGTTGACCTTTTTTCTTATTAAGGAGATAATGCACCTTTATTTAAAAACAACCTTTAAACTTACAGATAGAAGCACTGAGAACAGCATTTGGGGAAGAATAAAAAAGCAAGAGAAAGAATATGGTGGTCGTATACTGAAGAGTGCCAGGTCAGATGGAGGACTTTTTGTATGATGTTTTCTTAAAGCTTGAGTTACAAAATTAACATAGTAAAATGACACGTGGGAGGTGAGACTTCAAATGTCCAGACCTTTGCAATGAATCTTTTTTTTTTTTGCAAGAACAGCATGTGGTAAAATCTAGACTTGCCTTTCAAACAGTTTTATCCCCAGAACATTAAGTAAATAACCAAAAAACTATAGAGTGCAAAGTTTAATTTAACAAATAAAGAAAATTCAAAATTGTTTTGGGAGTGGTAGGAAGCTTGGCAAAAGTAACGTTATATTTCAAAGCTCAGAACAAGGGAAAAAAGTTGGTATAGTTTTGGCTATACCTCAAGTACGGAATAGCTAAGAGATATTCAGATGAATTGCGGTTCTCATTGTGTGTTCCTTGTAGTGTTTTGTTATGAAGTCTTTTAAGACCATGTCCAGGAGGAATAGAAAATTCAGTTTCTATGGGTGTTTGGATAGGAAGATGTCTTTATGTGTGTGAAGTCTGCCCTAGCCTATAAAAGCAAGATTCAGCCTAAAGAAGACATTTGAAATGTTTTAAGCTTTTTATTAGCTTGAATGTTGAGGTATTTTTGTTCATATTCCAAGTCAGGGCTTCCCACCCAATACTTACACAGTTAATTTTTCAAATCCTAAATGAAGTATTTTCTATTTGATTTTTAATAAACTCCATTATGTGAGTTGGGGCCCGTTGCTGCTGCTTGTCAAGATTTAATTCAGTGGATGTTTATGTAAAAGCTTTGGCGTGCAGAGCACTGTGTTAATGATGTAGAGGGATTACTGATGCAGGAGTCTCAGGGAGATTGTGGTGTAGTGATGAGTTAAAAAAAAACCTGACAAAAACCAAATGGCCATCATGGGCGATTAGGAGTTTTTCCTGTTAGAAGAAGGATGGAATATATTCAGTTATGTGCACTCAGGAAAGATAACAAGATAATCTCTATACTGGAAGGCAGCGGGTGCAGTCTGTCTGTTCTAAACGCTAACACAGTACCTTGTATAAAATCAGCAAAAACAGGCACATAGTAGATGATCAATACATGTTTGTTAGAGGAACTTAAAATATGTCTTGAGGGAAGGACAGAGATTTTGTTGGTTTTGAAATGATGAAATGGGAATGTAAGATATTCTAAGGGCAAGTAGAGGTAATTATAGAGCTCCAAATCAGTGTTTCAGTAAAAGTGAATTGGTTAGTTTTGTGGTATATGGGGGCATACTTTTGAATTTTAAATAGTGTTTACAATTTCATATTTTCTGTGTTTATTTTTTTTTAATGCCATTCAAGTCGTGGAAATAAATATTGAATAGGACAGATGAAGCAGAGACCTAAAGATTCTCTTCAATCTTCAGCTCTTTAATCTGATATTTTCAGACCTACTTGAATACTCATTGGGAAGAATTATACACCAAGTTTTTTGGCTGGGAATATTTTCCTTCTGCCTAAGTGCTCCCTTTAGAATTTCATTAGTTCAGGTATTCTGGTGATAAGATTCCTCAGATTTTATATAAAGGATTTTATTTTTGAAGGATATTTTCACAGGTTATAGAATTCTTGGAAGTTATTTTCTTTCAGTGCATTAAAGATATCATTTCTGATATCGTGTCTTCTGGTTTGCCATGATTGTGTTGGGAATCTGTCAGTCTTATATTTGCCATTTGAAAATACTCGGTCTCCTCCATTAATCTCCCACCCCCACAGATTTAATAATGTTCACTTTGTTTTTGTGTTCTAGCAGTTTTAAGGTTTCATTTTTATTTACAGTTTTCAGCAGTTTTACTCGAATAATCTAGGTGTGAATTTCCTCAGGTTTACCTCACTCAAGATTTGTAGCACATCTTGAATCTGTGGCTTGATTTCTGTGATCAGTTATGGAAAATCCTCAACCGTTATCTCTTCAGATACTGCTTTCAGCCCATTCTCTCCTCACTTTTTCTGGGATTCTAATTCCCTAAGTATTAACCTGGATTTCATATGTTGCTGTTCCTTTTTCACTCCATGCTTTAATCTGGATGTTTCCTTCTGATATCCAGTGACCCTTGATGTAGCATCTCTGACACAGGCAGAGATTCAGCTGTTCCAAATTTGGCCTTTTTTGGTCTTCCTGTGGGCTGCTCAGTTTCTGGCTTATTATGCTTATTCCTTTGGTTCAGCCCTTTGGTGGGTTCTTCTGTTCCCTGTGATAACTTACATTTCCTTTGATAGTTGAATTTACCACTTTTTGTCCAAATTTCTGCTTGATAAGATTCTGCTTAATAAAGGTTCTGATGAACTATAAAATGACCAAATATTAGACAGTAGAAGGGAGAGGAAGAGAGGAAACACTTTATAGAATGACTCATTTGCTTGATGGGGTTGGATATAATAGAGTCCCAGGGAATGGCTGCCAGTTTTGGAAAGCAGACAAAAATGGGATTGCACAGAGCTTGGAATTTAAGAGAGGAACTGTGGGACTGTGGAATATAATTCATTAATTTAGATCTAGATTGAGAATTTTTATATTAGGAAAGAAGTGTCAATAAAAACCACTTGCCACTTCATCTCAAATCTAGCATTATGTGCTTAAAAACATGGCCCTGTGATCATTAGTCAGCAGGCACACCTTCTGAGGAGGTTCATCTTATAGTAGGGAAACCAAGCACATAGCCACAATTGCAGTATTTTTGTCTATTTCTTGAAGGAGATTCTCTCTCGGCTCTGTGTTAGTTATTTGACTCTAATAATGCAGGAAGGTTAGCATGTGCTTAATAATTTTTAAGCTCCTGGGACCAGACCGGAGTTGATTTTTCTCTACAATTTGTCCAGTGACAACACTGTTGAAGAAAAATAAATATTCACTATAATTTTTATTTGTTTGTGACCAATCATAAATCAAAGCTGTGAAAAGAGTTGAAGTAGCTTTTCCCAATCCTGGGACAGATAGCTCTGTGTTATCATTTGACCAAAGGTGGTAGCTGGACTCCAGTTCTCTTCCGTGATGCTGAGCTTAAGGGAACTTAGTCTTGCCCTTCCGTCTAGCTTTAAAATGTGATGTTGTTATAAGACTAGGGAGAGTAGACTTTTCAGTTTAAATCTCTCCTTTTCCCTCAGGTGGAACTCCAAGTTTTAGATTTCATGGATGAATAGGTAACCTTAGTGAGTGATTTGAGACTACAGTACATAAAAATGTGTCAATAGTTCAGGATGACTGATAGCTCCTCTTGTAACCAAAGCCATCTGCAATTTTTTACAGTCTTGCGGCATAAGCCATCTTGAACAGATAATCAATCCTATTGCATAGTCACTTCTGTTCACCAAGGAGGCCCCAATCAGGACTAGAAAAAAATAACCTACATAATCCCAACTATCAAAACTTCTGAACTGTTGAGCCACTTTTAAAGCTAGCTGTCTGCATCTCCTCTCTGTACTTCACCCCTCTCTTTTATTATGAGTTAAAGGACAGTGGAACCATTTTTGCAGCTATAGCACAAATCAGAACTTCAATGACAGGTTCATATGCATACACGCACATGAATATTTTAGTTAAGGTATCATTTCGTGCCCAGATTTTGCCTAGAACTTTGATCTCTAAAGGATTAGGAGAAAATTTTTCTCTTTAAAAGCAGTATCAGATTGCATTGCAACAACAGCCTATCAACAGCAGGAATTCATTTTTCTTCCGCTATGTTCTGCATTTCATTGAACTAAAAATTGTTAGAATTTGAATTCAAATCTGAATTTCATGAAATGTTCACTAAAAATATGCTTGCGAATTAAAGTTTTGGTTAAAGCAGACTTACAGATAAACAGTTCATCTTTCTTACTCATCCATCAAAATGCCATTATGTTATATAGAATTATCGATGCTGGGTTTCTATTCATTTCTTCAGTGTGGTACACACAGTGTCATATTTGCCATTAAAATATTCAAATTTAAATTACAAATTAAACCATTCATTTCACGAGTAGTTTTGAGCTCGAATAGGAGACAGGCACTGGTTTTAGGTGATGAGACTGAAGATACAGTGTTAAACAGGACAGTTAAGGTCCCTGCCCTAGGAGCTGACATTTGAGAATGTAGGTTGTCAGGGTCTAATGACTTCAAGTCTAAAATTCTCTTAGTAGCAGTTGGGCCACTAACAAGTAATGATTTAGAAGGAATCACTAAACCTCAGAATTTCACAAAGGGGAAAAAAATCAATAGTAAATGATTCTGGCTTGTTAGTCATAAAACTTTTTTTTTATATCCAGATTTCAACTGAAGACATGGTTGCCATTACTTAAACTGAGGTACTTTCGTAGTAGAGAGCAATGTCAAGTCCACTGGGTTGTGTCCTTTCCAGTTTCTTGTAGATAACTTAGAAACCAGATAGAACTCTCATATTTAGAAGTTTTGACCAATTCCAGGTGTAAAGTCAACTTAGGGACTTCTTTTATTTTCATGTAAATTGGCTCTTAAAATGACCTGGCAAACTGCCGCCACATTCTCAAGTCACAGTTTTCAGGTGCCAAGATAGCAAAAAGCAGTTTGGTTCACAGACCCCTGAGATCCCCATGACCTTTTTGGTGGATCTACGTGGTCAAATCTATTTTTATCATAATACTCAGATGTTATTTGCCTCTTTCATCTTATTCTCTCACAAGTATACCGTGAAATTTTCCATTGTACATTTGGAACCTTTGCATAACTCAGCGAATCAGTATTTTCTAAATGGCCAGTGATTGATATTACAAAATTGTGCATGGGTAAAGATCAAGGGCTAAATAGGTCAATGGAATTTAATATATAAGAGTATGAAAAGTTCACTGACACAGGTTCAGAATTCTATAAAAACTACAGTCGTTGAGTTTTGGTATAATATCAAGGAAAGAATATCCAAAATTATCTGAAAAAGCTATAATATTACTTCTTCATTTTCCAACTACTGTTGAGAATATTTGTTTGAGAATGGGTTTTCTTTATGTATTTGAACCAAAAGATGACATCACAACAGATTGAATGCAGCAGATAGGAGACTCCAGTTAGCTTGTATTAAGCCAGGCATGGAAAACATCTGCAACAACATAAAACAATGCCTCTATTCTCATTACATATTTGGGAAAAATCTAAACATTGTTTATAAAAAAATATTTATGTTAATCGTAATGGGTTTTTAGATGATTCTTCAATGAATTAATAAATATTGTTTTTAAGTTGTAACATGGTAAATATTGATAGATGTAACCTACATCTAAGAAAAAGCTCTCAGCATCCACAGTAATTATTTAGATTAATAAAGATGTCTTGATATTAACCAGTTTAAGAACCACTGATCTAAAGGAATGCATTAGCAAATCCACCTTCAGAAAGTTCAAGTGTACAATGAGAATTTGCAGCACTTACATAACCCAGGATCCAGGATTTGCTCCTAGTTCTCATTTTGAACCAGCTTTGGGAAGTTTAGATTGAGTCTCCTTAAAGGTTTAGGGCTCCCCATTCTGTGTGTGATGACAAAGGATGAAGACAAAAAGCCGGTACAGTAATTTCGTCAATAGAATTCATTTTTAATCTCCAATCTCCTATGTCCCAAAGTCATGAAATCCTCTGGGACCGTTTAAGAGTTTCAAACTACAGCTACTGAAGATGGAGCCTTTTACAAGGCCAGCATGACATTTATTCTTGGAGATGCAGCTTGCAGCTCTGCATGCTAAAAGGAAATCAAAACTGCTTATCTGAAACATCTTCATCATCCATTTGGAAATGAGGAACTCTGCCTGCTCCACTTCCATCCCTGCAGGAAGCTACACCCAGCTGCCTTCTCAGTCTGGACTTGTTCTCAAGGTCACCTATGCAATTTTTTTTCAAAGCGTCTATGTCCTTAGTATTCTCAGAGATAATAGCACCAAGCCCATCAGTCATCATTTCCTCATCCTCAATTTTCTTTTTGGCTTCCTGCAATTTTAATCCCAAGCCTTTGCAATTCCTTTCCATGGAGGCTTAAGTGGCCCCATTTACAACCAATTTTCAGCTAATATTTGATGCATTCTTTTAAAATAAACCAACCCGTCTGGGCTCTGCAGGCTTTGTACCTTTGGACCTAATAAAATCAAAGGCCTTATAGTGGGCTTTATACTGATATTTTTTGTTTCATGATTTTCAGAGAAAAATAAAGAGATCTTTAGAAATGGGAGGTAGATATTTGTTCCTGATGGGCTAATTTCAGAATCTAGTGCTGTCATTAATAAAGGAAAAGAAATTACTCTTTCATCTGTGTTGCACATTGTACCAATTCTTACAAAGGGGAGAGAGAGAGAGGGAGTGAGGGTGAGTGAGATGAGTAAAGAAATCATAGGTTTTGCTGGGGGCTGCTTCCTTCTAACCTTTTATAGTTGCCTTATCTCAGGCCCCTTCTGTAAGCTGATCCAGCTCATGTCTGCCTGACACATGAACCATGCAAAGCTTCTTTTTAAAGAGATTTTAATTCCTGCTCAACAGGCTAGGCCTATGAGTGACAATAGGTGTTGTTTTCTTTTTTTTTTTTCTTTTTTAAATAAGAGTGAAAGCCACAGTGCACCTGGTATTTCGTTGAACACTAGACTTTTTTTTTTTTTTTCTAGAAAAGAAAAAACAGTTTTAAACAAGCTAAGCTTTAAGTAATGAAACAGCTTAGTTTGTCAGGAGTCACGTACCAAGAAAAGAGAGCCACCATTTTTGGCCTGCCTGAAGACTGTTTTTGTCCCTAATCTGCTTTAAATCTTTTAAGGGTTTTATCGTTTTTGCCGCCTTTGCATAAAATCGTCTCGTTTCTTTAATTTTTTTTTTTTTTTATCCCAATCTAAAATTTCACCCTTCATTAGCCCTTGTGTGGCGAAGTATCAGAGTATCACACACATCACGTAAGATAAATGGCATCTTTGGACCCAAGATATTTGGGTAAACCGATAGTGTCCAATCTCTTGGTGGGAGGAGGGAGAAAGCTAGAGCCTGGGATCATCCTTAAGGATTGTGTGAAGCCAAATTCAGAACAATGAAATGATTTGGGAGTTGCCTAAATGTCCTCTTGCAAATGTAAAATGAGCTCTATTTTATTTATGACCATAGCAAATTTCAAACAGCTTTCATTTCCCACTAGTAGTATGCACTGAGAGCAACATTAAGGTCTGAAAGTAATGACGATAGCTCTGATAATGAAGATAGTGATGGCAGCGCTGTGACAAGGGTGGTGACAATAGGCGAACTGTCATTTATTAACTGAGCACTGGTGCCAGGCTTCATGTTCAGAACTTTACATACTTTTTTCTCACTTAATTTGTATGCCAGCTCTGAGAACTAGGTGCTGTCATCCACATTTTACAGAGAAGGAATAGGAAACTAGGACACCAAAGTTGGAATGACCTGCTTAGTGGGATGCTTAATGTAAGCTTAGTGCTAGAGCTGATACCGTGTTGCACAAAGTTGGTTTAATCAGCTTTTTGACAAACTATTTACATCAAGGGAAAAAGCCCCTTGTAACAGTGTAGCCCAGCTCCATTTACATTATATTTTACAACACTGTCTTAGTCTTTCCTGTATGCTGATGAGGTAGTCGGTCTTATCCTCATTTTGCATTTCTTCATATGTATGGTACTGTGCTGATTAATGCTACTTTTGATGACTTGAAGGAATTGCAGAATACTAAAGTAAAGAACAGTTTCTGGGTATGCGAACTATGTTTATAGTTCAGCATTTGTGTGTGTTATTAATATTCTCATGGAAGAGATTGTTCTCTTCCAGTTATTAAAATAGGCTTGCTACAATCGGTATAAATTTTTCTCAGGAGGGCATGCAGCACTGCATATTTCTTGGTGGACATATTTTAAAATTGTCTGTTAGTTGGAAGACATTTTCAAAGGTAGTGTGACATACTGATCTGGAAAATCAGGAACCTAAGGGTGGGATTGTGCTTTGCTACTGATTAGCTCTGCGGCCGACTTTCCTGGGCCCCACTTCCCCATCTTTACTATAAGGGGGGAGGGATGTTCAGTGAGGATATGCTAGATAGAATTTCTTTTCTTTGTTTTGAAAGTGATACCTCGTTCTTGAAAGTTTTGTTACTCAATAACATGATACATGTCAGTCCTTCTCATTGTAAATATATATACAATTATATATTTTATACATATTGAAAGACGGAGGAGAAGCCATTGGAAAACAACTTCAAACTCTTTCTACTTTGGCTAGGGAATGAGGTTCTGTGTTGATATATTTAGTCTTCAGGCCTAGATTATGTTTTTATCAGATTACCAAATTTCAAAAAAATTGATATTGCCATCTATCCTTCCTTGCTTGCTTCATTCATTTCTTCTTTTTAAATACTTTAGTCAAAAAGCCAGGAGGTCGGTCTGAACGAGGAGATCCAGTGAGGCTAATGAGCAAATATATTGAAGATAATGGGAGCCAGACTTCTTAATTTTAGAGAAGAAAGTTACAAATATAAAAAATGGGGAAAGCTAGGACGAACCCTAGGCTATGAACTGGAATTTGAGATATTGGTGTGAATTTACAGATTTTAATATGTAGAAATTATATAGAGAGAAATTTCAATATATAACAGATATAACTGTTAAAGTGTGTGCATATCTGTGAACGTGCACGTAGACAGACATACACACACAACACACCCATTTCCGGACTTTGCTTATTGGAAGGGCCAAGATACAGTGAAAACTCAGTGAACATGAGCACATTTATTGTCCACATCTTCGTTTGTAAAACCAGTCTTTGATAAAAGGAACCACAGATCTTCGAAAACTATCTGGTACTAGGGTTGGGGCAGGGAAGGTGCAAAATGAGTTTTGAATACCTTGTGCCAGAAAATATAGAAGTTTTCAAAGAATGATGGGAAGGTGCCAAAAGAACACAGGAGCCGGCTTGAAGGAATTCCCACTAGGCAAACCTGGGACCGTTTAGATTATATCTCACTAAACAAACCAGGCATCTGTGGGGCCATAGTGACATAAATGCATAAATAAGTGGGGAGCAGAGAAAGTTCTTCCTTAAAATAGAATGCTGTTTAATAAATAGAATGGTGACATTAGAAAGATGGCGATTTGGCAGTCGTCATAATAACAATTCAGGTAGCAAACATCAATGGATGCTAAAACTAGTGAATGAAAGTTGGATGAGGATCAGGATATTTGTATAACTTCAACATTTCTGTCCATAAATCCTTATTAATTATAAAGAGCACCCTTAAGTGATCAAAGTTACCATCACTCGTAATGTGACAAAAAGACATCACGTGTCACTTGATGGGATGCAATGAGAAGAATAAAGCATGATTTCCCAAAAATGTAATCCTTGCATTTTCTAATGAGGAAACCTGACTGATAACAGTTTGGGGCATTGTACGAAACAATTAACCAGCAATGTTCAGTAATGTAAGGGGAATTGAAGGAAGGAATCAAGGAAGAGTTGGGTATTGCTCCATGTTGACTGAGACTGAGGAGAGGACAACCAAGTACAGAGTGTGATTTGGGACCAGATTCTTTGGCCAGAAAGAACATTATTCAAGTGGTTGGCTTAACTTGAATGGGATCTCTGGGTGAAGAGAATGTAGAAGTTCTTTGAACAGTTGGTACAACTTTTCTGCAAATTTGAAATCATTTTGAAATGAAAAATACCAGTATAAGAATGCTTAGCTTTTAGTTTTTACTGTATTGTGCAAAATTAAAAAGGAATAGTTTTGGAATTCTGGTTTCTTAATGTTGAAAAACTTATGAAAACAAATTGAAAAAATATGAAAATAAAAAGAGAAAATTAAGTTGCAGTGAATAAGGAGAAAAACTTGTTTTCCCTTGAGGGTAGGAACACTTGCATAAAAGTCAACTTCATATCAATTTTTGAGGTCTATAGTGCCTAGTTGTTGAAATAGTATTGTAAAATATGAGGAAACTTCAAATAACTAAGAAGCTGCTCACCACAGGACTTAAACAGTTGATAAAATGAAGAAGAGTGCCTTGGAAACGCCGTAAACGTTTCTGTACAGAAGCAGGAGTAAGAGAAAGGAGAGCCTCTCACACTCCAGTCCAGGGATCCAAGAGGTTTGCCGGAAGAGAAAATCTCTCCTGAGACCCCCCTGTTCATTCGCGTCTACACAAATTGTTTTACAGTGTTAAACACGGAAGGTTTTTGTTTGTTTGTTTGCTTTTTAAAGGAAGTGTGGGGAAACTTTCAATAGCTGGCTTAGTTTTCAATCATCTCTCTCTTCTTTTCTCCATAGAGGTCGTTCATAACTTCCTCTATTCACTTCAAGCTTCCTACCCTCCCAAGTTGCTGCTTATTTATCTCATGGTCAGAAGAGAAGCTTTAGCCATCAACTCCCTCAACTTCTGCCTTTATGTCCACACAAGTAAGCTGCACCCACAGTCTGTGCCTTTGCCCTAGTGGAAGGTGGCCCCCTTCCTCAGTCTCACTCGGTTCCCTTCTTCCCATGCTTTGGAACTCAATCAGTTTTCCCCTTCTCTTTACTATCTTCCATTCTTGCTACTTTTTCTTCTTTCTTTTCACTGGCTCACTCGTATTTTTTCTCTTTTTGAAATAGAATGCACATGCCTTAAAATTCTCCATTTTAAAGTGACATTGCAGTAGTAGTATACTCGCAGAGTTGTAAGATTACCACCATGATCTAATTCCATAATATTCATTACCACAAAACGAGACACCACATCCATTTAATGTCACTCTCATTCCTCTCTTCTCCCCACCCCCTGGAAACCACTAATCTACTTTCTGTCTCTACAATTTGCTTACTTCAGGCATTTCATGGAATCGTACAATTTGTGGACTTTTGTTTCTGGCTTCTTTTAGTTAGCATAATCTTTTCAAGGTTTATCTATGTTTGTACAGTCTTTTAGTGTGTGTCAATACTTCATTCTTTTTTATGACTGAATAAGAATTCATTTTGTAATGTACCACATTTATTCATTCATCAATTGATGGACATTTGCATTGTTTACACTTTTTGGCTATTTTGAATAATACTGCTATGAACATTCCTGTACAAAGTTTTGTGTGGATGTATGTTTTTAGTTCTCTTGGGTATATATCTAGGAGTAAAATAACTGGGTTACAGGGCAATTTTATGTTTAACATTTTGAAGAATTGTCAGTTTTCCGAAGCGGGTGTTCCATTTTACATTCCCACTGGTGATATATGAGAGTTCCAGTTTTCCACATCCTCCCCAGCGCTTGCTGTTGTCATTCTTTTTTTATTAAAGCCATTTTAGCAGATGTGATATGAAGTAGATACTTACCTCTTAGTCTCTTTTAGACATCACTTCCTCTGGGGAACTCTCCTGAAAATCCCCAGCTGTTCCCTTCTTCAGATGGTGTTGAAAGTCCCTCATATATATTTCCATAGCACCCCGTGCTTGCTTATCTTTGTATCCTGCCTCATTATACTGAATTATAATTGTCTGTTAACTTTATCTCTTCCATTACATGTGAATGTGTTAGGTAGAGTACTAAAATATTATTTTCAGTGGTATATCCCAGGATTAACACTGTCTGACACAGTTCTTTAGTGTTATCTTTTTTGGGGGACAGAGAATGGGATGTGGGTGGGAGTCTTGTGGATGAGACTTGACAGCATTATTGCTTGAGCCTCTGAACATAAAATGGAAATATTCATTGGTATAACTGTATTTGTTAGCAGATACATAAGTGAGTTGAGAGAGAAGACAGGATTTTTTAGCCTTTTTGGTTTTCTAGAAAGGTGTTTTTTTGTTGTTTTTTTTGTTTGTTTGTTTTGTTTTGTTTTTACTATTGTGCTCATATATTATTGTTCCTGAATTTACTAAGAAGTCGGAAGGAAAGAACTGGAGATACCATGCAATATCACTGTAAGGGGAAAACACCTAGGTGGCTTTAAAAATTAAATCGACTAGCGATTTTTATTTTAACCATTTTGAAATGCATAACTGATTGAGAACTCTCTTTAAAAAAATATTACCAGTTACATACGCTACACTAGAACAATTGCAAATGTAGATAGACATGAAGGAGAGTATCATGAAATTTGTAGACCTTCAAAACTAGTGCTCAATTCTGATGGTGTTTAGTTTCAAATATCCGAAAGCTGAGATTCATTAGCATCAGAGTTGAACAGATAAGGATCAGTGGTGGAGTTAAAAGCTGGAAGTAGAATTAAACATAATTAAAGACTTTTAAAAAGTTTGAATTAAAAAGTACAACTTGAAGGTTGACTCATACTAAATTATAATGCCCTGTGCATATGTACAAATTAAAAGAAATTATATTAGTTCCTTTGAGAATTTCTCTCGAAAAATCTATTTCTTTAAAATTAATATTTAAGTAATTTGTTTCCGGTTATTATTTATGATCCCATAAAGATTTGTTTTAGTGTTTTAGATTATTCTTAGTTGAAACGAGGTTATCCTTGGATTAGATATCCATTCCTTTTTCAGTGAAAACACTGATAGTGTTTTCAGTGTATTCTTAGAAACTATTCCCCTTCTTTGCTATGATTTTTAAATGCTCCTGGAATGAAGAGGAAATGGAGGAGGGAAAGAGAGAAAGAAACAAATGTAAGTTGGACCTAGATCAGTGAGATAGTATCAAATGAGGCCAAAATGAATTTGGCAGATGCTCTTCTCATGTTTCCCACTCGAGCACACACATATTGTTACTTGGAATACCACTTGCATTTCTTTCATACTTAAAAGACTTTTCTTCAGCTTCAGTAATAAACTTTAACTTCAAATAGGAGCCAGGATAGAAGATTGAGGGGTTTTTTTTTTGTTTGTTTGTTTTTAATGTTTGTATATGCTTAGAATGGACATTTTGCTATTAAGGTTTGGTTAGTAAATAATGTAGTAGATGCATTTGAAGCATAGATATGACACTGCGGAAGGACAAAGATAGTGAAAGGTATACTGTTTTTTAGTCATGTAGCTCTGAGTCTGAATCCACATTTTAACCACTGAATGTGATATATTTAGCAAGACTTCTGCAAATTAATCTGTCTTGCTTTCCTTATATGTAAAATGGGCATATTAATTTTTACTTTCTAGCATTGAGACAGTAAATGAACTTAATGACACATAGAAGTCAGTCAATAAATGGTAGCTATTTCAAAATTATCTTATTTACTGGAAGAAAGTAGCTCAGTAATCCTTAGGAAAAAAAGTAAATTTTCTCCTCAAACATTTTTTATAATGTCAGCTAGAAATGTTATTCTCATGATGTTCAATTTAGATATAAATGGTAGATCTATTTCCCTGCTTCCTATATGTAAACATGGTAGACACAATAATGAAAAATTTTTGAGTGTTGTAGCAGATAAACTGGAATAGCCAAAATAGTACAGTACCATGTAGTAATAGATATTTAACGAAAGTATATTAAAATTGAATGGGGATAGAAGGTACCCAGTATTTTATTTCTTATGGTATTTATGTCACTGCAGACAACTGAGAATTAGCCTTTTAAAAAAATACATGATTATAAGTACATATACATAAATGTATTTCCAAAATACATATTTATCCTCTATATATCTCAAATATATAATATGTAGAGATCTATCTAATATAGATCTATATACATCTCCAATCTCCAATATATCCTCTGTGTGTGTGTGTGTGTGTGTGTGTGTGTGTGTGTGTGTGTGTAAAAGGAAAAGAGCTAGGTGACCTTCCAAAAAGTTAATTCTCATTTTTTAAAAATTAAAAATAAGTTTAGGTCACGAGAAGGTACAAAAATAATAGAATTCCCATGTACCCTTCACCCAGCTTCCCCAATGATAGTATCTTGAATAACTATAGTAAAATAATCAAAACCAGGAAATGGACATTGGTAGTTTATGCTTCCAGAGCTTAACCCATTCTAATCATTTTAAATGGAAGAACCTCTTTGTCTCACTTAATGGACGTGCACTTAAGTTACTTTTCAAGAGTTGTGTCCTTAATGAAATGACATTTTGAAGTAAGAACACCTTGGGTTAAATCTTGGCTCTGTCACTTGTTCCTGTGTAACACTTTTCTTAGCATCTCTGATGGTCTGTTTCATCATCTGTAAAGGGCTAACATTTACCTTGCAGGATTGTTGTAAGGATTGTCAGCTGTGTGTTGTAAAGGGCCTTTTTAATAAATGGTAGCTTTCACTATTACTGGTCTCTTGCTATATTTTCATCAAAATTGAAAGTAGCTGGTCATTATCTTTAATGAGTTATATGTGTATTTTTGCACTTTGTGAATACCTACAAGTTAAGGACCAGTAACTGGTAATGTACTAAAATAACTTCATGGTTCCTCAATGGCCATCTCTTTTTAATGTGCCTGCTATATAGCCTGTTGGCTTTCCTCCCCTTTCCTTATACTTTACCTGCTCAGCCAGCTCATCTCTCTTGTTTTTTTCTACCTGATAGTCCAGAAGTCATTCTTCTCATCGTACAAATTATATTGCTTCAGGTGCCTTTTGTTATATGGGTTCTATGGAACCCAGTAATTTTTAGATTTTTATTTTAAATAACACCTAACTTAATTCTGTTTTATGAATAGTCGTTTATAGCCGTAGGTAGATGCCTCCTTCAAACCCAAGCTTGTACAACCAGATCCTGGTTAGCCCTACACAAAATGTGTCCAGGCAACATTGTGTTCAATGGTGTGGTGGGGGCTTTAGAACACTGCTGCCTTGATGTCTGTAGAGAGGGGGAATGGTATTCTTCTGTTTCTAAACCTGTCCACACATTCTCATCTCTCTATGTGGGTATAGCTGCAAAGGTACAAAGTTCTGTGCCCAGCTCTTTATTTTACTTTTAAACTTCATTTAGCCCAGAAGTGTCTAGCCCTATTTAAATATGTGAAAATGACTATTCTCTGTATTATCCCAATACATGTGTTTTCTGGTAAGACCTTCTGGTATAAGGAAGACCTACAGCTGCCCTCAAAAGACAGTTTTCAGTTGATTTGGAATAGAAAAGTTTGTTTACTTTTTATTTATTGAGCTAAGATTGGGAAGAGCCAATGGACCTTTCTAGTTTCTTCTGAAGCATCTCCTCCTATTCTAACTTAGCTTCCTGCTCTCTTGAAGTCTGTGTAAACTACTCCTGTTTCCAAGCTTTTTGTTTTATTATTTTAGTCCTTAGAACTTCATAACTTCCAACTTTCCATTTTCAAGAGAGGGACCGTATTTTCTTATATCTCCATCTTATTCAAATACGTTTAAGGAATGTTTAAAAACGTTCCTTTATGTTTTAAAATATCTCTTTATGCTTTAGCAAGTGGCATTTCGTTTCCTGCTTTAGTTTTGGCCTTAGTCCGACAAACCAGGGCTGAAGTAGGGGTGAAAAGTTCACTCTCCGGAAGTGAGGAATCACGTGAGGAGGCGGAGGCGCAGCCACGACTCGTGGTGATTCCCTGTGGATATGTCTCTGGGAGAAAGCAGCACAGAGGGGCTTTTTCTCAGTTCTGCTTTATGTGCTTGAATTTTTAATGAGTGTGTGACACTATTGTTATTCCAGGAACTCACTGTAATGCCTTTATTATAGACTAGATCAGTGTTTTAAAATTGAAAATTGTAACTCATTGGTAGGTTACATAATCAACTTTATAAATAGAGATCACCATTAAAAAAGGGGAATAGAAAACAGAGTGCTTTGCACGTATTAAGAATATGTGTTATTTTGTAAAAGTTTTGTTTGATGATGCATATACACGTACACATACAAACATACATTTTATTTTCATAGGGCCCTGCCTGTGTGTGTGCATGCATGCATGTTGGCATTAGGACACTCCCCTTTATCTTCAGTTCTCTACATTGACGAATTCAATTTTCAAAGTGTATGTTCTTGTCTATGAACGTGTTCTTATGAAATATACATAGTTTCATGTTTTGGATTTATTATACCTGCATTTAAATTTATGTAAGTGCGTGTTATATATCCCGTTTTGTTTCTTATTTTCACCACTCAGCATTATATTTTAAGGACTATGAATATTGCTATGTATATCTAATTCATTGCATCCAGCTACTCTTCATATGTTACAGTGTGCCTATAACACAGTTTATTTTTATCCTTCTACAGGGATGGACGTGCATGTTGTCTCTATCTTGAATCGCACCGTGAGCAAGGCTGCGGTGAACAGCCTCAGACATGCCCACTACTGGAAATGCTAAAAGTCATTTATTTAGCTCCTAGACTCTCAGAATTGCCAGGCCATAGGGCATATGTATATGTCTCAGATAGTGTAAACAGTGTAATTTTACAAGGTCCACTCAGATTACTTCTAGAAGGAGGGAGTCACCAGTCCATACTTCCCCCAGCAGTATGAGTGTATCTATACTCACATTCTCACCATTACTTAGCATTATTAAATTTTCTTATTTTCCCTACTTCTGTCTAGTAGGTGTACAATGATATCTTTTTGTCTTATTTTGCTTTTATCTGACTACTGATTATTTGATCTGCTCTTTATATCTTTACTATCTTTTGTGTTTTTCTCTTCCATAAATTCCCCTTCAAACTCATTCCCCTGGAAGTTTTTGTGTTTTTCCTATCGATTTACAAAAGTTCTTTGTATATTCCAAATAGTCCCTGGCTGGTTTTAGACATGACAGGTATTCTTTTAGCCTGTCATTTCTCTATTAACTTTGTCTGTTATGTTCCTTTTGTGAACAGAAATCTTAATTTTGATGTAATTCAGTTCATCAGTATTTTATTTTGGGAACTTGATGAAATAAATCATTCCCTGTCCCCTTGTTATAAAATTTAATATCTATTATATTAACTTTATAGTTTCATCTTTCACATTTAGGTCTTTAACTCATCTGGAGTCCATATGTGTATATAGTGCTGGGTAGCAATCCAGTTTTGTATTTCCATATGGTGATTTTGTTTTCTCCGCAAGTTGGTACCACCTTTGCGCTCCATTGGTCTCTTTATTCTTTAACCACAGTTCATGCTTGGTAGATATTTCAATAGCTAGCAAAGTAAGTCCTCTTTATTGCTTTTCTCTTCCAAAGTGGGCTTAGATATGCCTGAACTTTATCTTTCCATATGAATTTTGAAAAATCTATTAAGTTCCTCAAAATACAACTGAAATTTTAATTTGGATTGTATTGAATCGATAAATTAAAACAGAAGCACTAACATCTTTTTAATTAGTTGTTCCATGCAGGAGCTTTCACTGTCTCTCCATTTATTTTATCATCTATGAACCTTATTACAGTTCCCATTATTCTCCATAGAGATATAGGTTTCTTATTAACACTTGGAGCCAAAAGAAGATGAAGATAAATAATACAAATAATCTATAAAATGATTCTAAAATAGTTACAGAAATTGAGGGGTTAGCAGTCATTAACGTTAATACTATCCTTTGATCATATATTACTTGTGCAAGAAGAAATTTTAAAGATAATCTCAGATTATCTTTAAAATTTAAAGATTAGTTTCAGATATTCCAACATACTATAAATAAGAAAACTATTCCCTAGTGAGTAAATGACTCATTCACTATTACAGCATTAGTGAGAGAACTTCAAATTGAAATCAGGTTTTCTAATTCCCAGTCCATTATTTTTGCCAACAAACCATGCTCATAATAACCATTTATTTCTGATATCTTGGCATTTAGTGGTCCCCCACCCCCGCTGGTAGAATTAATGTTATTTTGCGTATGCTTCCAGAGAAGTCAGCTTCTCTTACTGATGCTCGCAGAAAAAATGGTTGACCTGCCAAAGCCATAAGACAGAAAGAAAAAAAAAAAGCCTTCTGGTCAGCATATTGTTTTCTTAGTAATGGTCTGAGTAAGCATTTGGGTCCCTGCAGTCTAGCTGTGGTTGATAGAGCCTTTAAAAAACATATACAGTGGTACTTGCACAAAATAATCGTCACACATTAGCATGTTAATGAAGTGTTAGAGTGCTAGGCATGGCTGGCACGCTGAAGAAGGAGAGAAAGGATTTGTCTTCACTGCTGTGTCAGCCAGACTACACAGTCAAATGGAGGCAGGGCTCAGGTTGACTGGCAGGGCATTATTCATTCTTGACACACACTTTCTTCCTTTCCCTACGTGCATGTTGAAACTTGGTTTTTGCTGTCTTTAACCTATCTAGTTTCCCCCCAAATAAGTTGGTTTGGGAACATAAGTGAGTGCTCATCTTTTTTCAGACAGACAGCAGAACTCATAAGGGAATAATTACAAGACTAATTCTTCTGTTTTAATGACATCAATTGAATAACATTAAAAAGTCAAAGCCCACATGATTTCATAGCATTTTAACTTGGCGCATTTGAATCTAAATAATATGCCATTTTGCTGTGAGTTTGTCTGTGTAGTAGGGTCATTAAATTGTGTGTGTGTGTGCGCGTGTGCGTGGGTGGTGTATTTCTGGGGCTGATCATGTTGGTGGGTGGCAGAGAGAATTCTTGCATGTTTCCTGAAGGTTGGTGAGATGTCCGTTCGCTCTTGTAGCCAATGTAGACATTACTCTCCCACATAGGAAACCATAGAAATGCTGCTGAACTGCCATATGGTTTGGAGATTCCAAAGCCACATCTTAGGGCTCAGCCTTTCTTCTGGATTTTAGTTTCTTATTCCTACCCACCTGTCAGGACTTCTTTACCCAGCTGTTCCCAGCCTACCAACACTCCATCAGCTCAGCACATCTAAAACCAAGTTCATTGTCTTTGGCTAAAACCCAGGCTTTCTTTGGAGTCCTCTTTTTCTCAAAGTTTTAGCAGCACTCTCGCAGGCTGGTAGGCTTATCCCTCCCTATCTTTGCTCACCAAGTCCTGATCACTAGTGCTGTGTAGTTGTCACTTATGTGTGTGGCTTTCTTCCCGATCCTGTCACGTTCCCGTTAGTGCAGGTCTCATTACTTGCTCCTGCAGGCTTGCACTGTCTCTTTACCAAATACCTTGCAAGCTCCTGGTCCAAAACTTCTCTGGACTCTGTTGGGTGTGAACATTTATCTATTCTCCTTGGGCAGCTTACTTAACAACTTTATGAACCTATTTTATCATTACAATAACAACCTGAAGAATTGTTTTTGAAGATTAAGGAGATAATGAATGCCAAGTGCCAAACACAGTGCTTGGCATATAATAGGTGCTTGTCTTGAACCATCCTCCGCCTTGATTTCTTTCAACAGTGATTTCTTTCTTTTCAGACATACAGCAATTTCCTTTTTACTGTTTGTTTCCAGAGCCACCCCCCCTTTTTTTCAGCTCATATTTCGCCTTCTCTGATGACCCCAATCCAAAGTAGCCTTGCTCAGCCCTGCTCCGTCACTGTCCTGCACATTGCTTTTATAGTCTGGTCTTTTTAAATCTCTTTATCTCTTTGACATTATCTTACATTTATTTGTCTTACTTTTGCTCTCTGTTCTTTTTCCCACTTCTGTGCTAGAATGTGAGCTCTGTAAAAGCAAAGGCTACGTCTGAAGGAGCCCTAGATACTCCTTAAGGCTCACGAGTTGAAACTCAGCTTTCACACACACACAGGCACCAAGCCCTTAAACCATTCGGAATACACAGTAGCCGCAGCAGGAAAAGGATGGAGAGGAAACTTCTAAAGATGAAGATATAACAGTGGAGGAGATGAGAACCTACCTTGATGATGGGTCTTTGTGTTTCAAACCTAGAAGAATCACCCTAGGAGTAGTGATTGTAAGGAAAGACCTGAATAACTCCATAAAATTAAGTTTTCCATTTTGTTGGATCAAATAGACTTTCTTATGACACTTTCTCATGACCATTCCATTCCTGGCCTTGGATTTCCTTCAGTCTTGCCCCCAATCCCTGCCCAGGTCTCAACCCGCCTTGTCCATTACCAGGGCCTTAATTCTTATTTATTATAGTACTTCAAGCCACTTAACCCTGCTTTTAGTGACCACAGATTTCAACCTTGCTAAAGACTTGGCCTCTTCCTGGCCCCAGCCTCACTCCCAACCTATGGAACCCTAAAAAGGCCTGAACCATCATTCTGTCATTTTTTTCCCCTGGTCAGTAGACCGATAATACACATGCGATTTGTACTCTGTGTGAAGCTGTCCTGTATCAACTCTCGTATATTAAATCAGAGTGGACAATAGCACACCGAACCACCCCACTGTGTAGGCAAGAGCTGTGTCTCCTTGCCTCCATAACCTCTCCACCCACCCCTACCTTCACATTTCCTTGCCTCTGAATCTTCCTAGTCCACCACTGTGTATATATTTCTCTGCTGCTGAGAAAACTTCAGTGCTTCCCCAGCTGCCATAAAGTAAACTTGAATTTCTTAGCCTGATGTTCAAAGCTTGCCTAATCTGGACTCCACTTAGTTTTTAATCATAATTACTAAGCGACTCACTTTGCCCTGCTTTACCCAGGCCCACCAGATATATTTGCACTGAAGTATTTTAGCTTTGTCACAGCTACATCTCTGGAATGACCCTCTTACTCCTTTGTGCGTTTCAAGTCTAAGCTGTATATACTTCACTGCATAATTCAAGTCCTGGTGCTGCAGGAAGTATCTTCAGCTATTCCAGTTAACTTCCCCTTTCCTCCCCTGGGACTTCTCTTTCTTCTCTGCTGTACCCTTCATTTGATTATAGCTTCTGCTTCTCACAGTGCCACTAATTTCACTGTGAGTGTGTTGGGCCTCCACGCTTGGCTTGAAAGCCCCTTAAGGGAAGGAATTTGGTTTCTTCCTTTTAAGAAAATGTTGTAAAATATAACGGTTCTCAGTTATTGCTGAAGATGATAATGATATTTGCCATTTTTCTGGGTATCGTCTTTCACATGCTGTGTGGTATGTTTTACATGTATTATCTCATTTAATGTTTCAATTACTCTGTGACATAAAACACATATTTTACAAGAGAAAACAAATTTATTCCGCCAGGTGGTGTCTAGTGTCAAAGGTCTAACTTAAAAGCTTGTGCTCTTTCCACTCTCCAGTAGCTCAAAGTGGTATATATTTATAATTTTGGAGTAGAGATCAGAAAAGGAGAATGAGAGCTCTAATGTGATCTGAATACTTTGGAACCTGTTACCAAAGAGAAAAGACCGTAAAGACCGGGAAAGACTCAAAGTCTGTCAGTGAGTATAACACAGGCACACATGAAATTCTCCTTTATGTAAAATTGTTTTTTGTCCTTGCTTTCCCATTAGAAGATGAATGGGCAGCCAGTTCAATTGAATCAGGGCATGGAAAACATTGACAAATAGATAAGCCTGTGATTTTCAAGATTCTCTTAAATATTTTTCACTAGACATGTTTCTGAGTAAGAAAACCATTGGTTTTTGATTTTTTTTTTTTTTTTCTTCTATACTTGGAAGCCAGCTTGTTTAGTAGAAGGAACATTGGCTTTATGGCAAGTCAGTGTGGTTGTAGGTTTAGATTGAATGCAAGAGGAGAGGTACCTGAGTGTGATTTCTAAATAATTTGTTGGGAAACTTAAGCAACACAGTCCCAGCTATTGCCTTTGTCTTTAACTTCCAGCAGATTATGTATTCTTTTGTGTTTTTTGGTGTGCTTTTTACAAAGGTATACATTCTTCCATGGACTCATTCAAATGATTGACCTAGGACATTCGCTTATGTCCTAAAAAATGTATATTGAAAAAGGTTTTAAAAGGTTATTAAGTATAGCCTTAGTAATAACAATGGTTAGTATTAATTTTTTATGTATACATTATAATTTGCTATAATTTAATTATTTCTGTCCCAACAAATGGATGCCAGATTCACAGAACCGCTGAGTTTTAAGTAAATATTGACGTCAACTTTTGATACAATGTTGTATGATAAGAAGAGCATGGCAATAGATTTTCTTGGATATCTGGGGCAAGCAGCTAATTTTCCTAAGGCCTAAGTTCCAAAAGCCAAAATTAGACGATGAGGTGAGATGGTCTCTAAAGTCTCTTCGGCTTAACATTTTTCAGCATCTATGACTTCGTGTCCACTTCTTGCCTTAATCTCTTCTCCAAAAGAAAACCTAATATCTGGTGACATCTGAGGAAATAGAAACAGTATGTTTATAAAAATTGGAAAGACTATAGGAATGAAGTGGTTATTTTCTTCACTCTGTTAAAGACAGCAGTATCTTGATCATCAGGAAATGAACAGGATGCATGAAAGGGGCTTCTAGTCCTGTATGATAAAGAAGTTAAAAAAAAAGCCCCTAAAACTTGGATGATGGGCTTCTACTTGTCCAAATATGGCCAAGAGTGAGTTGGAACTGGGGTGGTAACTGTCCCCCAGTATTTATAACTTGAAAGAGCCAAAGACAATTTTATTATCATAACATGACTTATAAAGTACACATTTATTGTTTGCTTTCTATGTGCAAGGCTCTCCATTAAGGATTGACTTAATGTTAAATCAGTGTTATTATCCTTGTTTGTCAGATAAGAAAACTGACGTTTAGGAAATGTGACCTCCCCTCCCATGGTCACACAGATAGACAGGTGGAGCCACGATCCATGAGGTTGTATCTAATTATATTTGACCACTGATCTTGGGTTGTTTCCACTGGGCTCATTTCTATCAATATCAGATATTCTCTCAGAAGTATCATGTACAGGCTCAAGATCTAGCTCTCGATGTAGTTAGCTATATACAGTGTGTGCGCTGAAACTCACTAGAAGATCTTTTCTGGTGTTATGACTTAATTAAATGTTGAATAATAACGAAGGCACACTTCTACCAGAAGTGTGAAAACACTGTTTACACCTGACAAAATCAACTCACTGTTATGTCTATCAAGATACAAGAATGCAAATTGTAAAGTGCTAGACAAAGGCCTTTTCTATCATCTTCTTATTCTTAAAATTATGGGTGAACAGTACCAATAGCGTGAAATGAATATTTTTCAATTGTATTTTTCCTTTCTAAAATACTGATTGGGCAAACCTGATAATCATTTTTATAATTTATTGCCTTTTTTACTTTGCAGATCATAATATTGTATGAAAAAATACTACATGAAAATCAATGTATTATTTTAAAATATTTTAAATTACAGATATAATATTTTGAAATATAACTTTTTTTTTTTTGATTGATGCCCCCCTGTCAATTTTTACCTTGATTCCTAAAGTAGCTGCCTCAGAAATGTCGAGAGCCCATTACATGTTTGGCGGGTTGAAATTTAATTGTAACTCTAATTGCAAAATTATATTTTCTAGTCTAGATTTTTGAACCAGGGCTCAAGTGATGATTTGTTTTCTAGTAATTGATCCTTCTAGAGCTGTGCTTTCTAATATGGTAGTTGCTATTCACACAAGGCTATTCGAATTTAAAATAAAATCTAACATTAAATAAAACTTAAAAACTTAGTCCCTCAGTCACAATGGCCACATTTCAAATATTTAGTAGCCACATTATTACTAGAGACTACTAGGTTGGAAAGGGTAGATATGGGGCATTTTTATCATCCCAGAAAGTTCTATTGGACAGTGAAGATCTAGGGTAGTTTTAATGATTTTTTTACAAAAGATTTTTTTGTTTTTTTAAAAATAATTTAAACAAGTAAGACTTTTTTTAGAGCAGTTTCAGGTTCACAGCAAAACTGAGGGAAGGTACAGAGATTTCCTTTATACTCTCTGTCCCACACATGCATAGCCTCTCCCATTATCAATATCCCCTACCAAGGTGGTACATTTATTACAATTGATTAACCTACATTGACACATCATTATTACCCGAAGTCCAAGTTTACAGTATGGTTCACTCTTGGTGTCGTACATTTTATAGGTTTGGACAGATGTATAACATGTAACCATCATTATGATATACAGAGTATTTCGCCACCCTAAAAATCCTCTTTTCACCTATCTATCCCTTTTCACTCCTCCAATCCCTGACAGCCACTAATCTTTTTACTGTCTCTGTAGTTTTGCTTTTTCCGAATGTCATGGAGTTGGAATCATGTAGTATTTAGCCTTTTCACATTGGCTTATTTCACTTAATAATTTACATTTACATTTCTTTCATGTCTTTTCATCGCTTGATAGCTCATTCCTTTTTAGTGCTTAGTAACCCATTGTCTGGATGTACCACTGTTTCTTTATTCATTTTCTACTTGGTTGCTTCCAGGTTTTGATTGTCATCACTAAAGCTGCGCTAACCACCTGTGTGCAGTTTTTTTGTGTGTGCATGTAAGTTTGCAGCCCCTTTGGGTACATACCAAGGAGCACAACGGCTGTATGGTAAGAGAAAGTTTAGTTTTATGAGAAACTGCCAAATAGTTCCTAAGGGACTGTACCATTTTGCATTCCCACCAGCAATGGTTGAAAGTTTCTGTTGCTCCACAGCCTTGTCAGCATTTCTGTGTTGCCCGTGTTCCTGATCTGGGCTATTTTAATAGATGTGTTGTGGTGTCTTGTTATTTTCCTTTGCATGTCCTTCATGGCATATATGGAGTATCTTTTCATGTGCTTATTTACTACCTGTTTATATTCTTCAGAGAAGTGTCCGTTAAGATCTTTGGCCCATTTTTTAATTGGGTTGTTTTTTTAACATTGACTCAAGGGTTCTTTGTATATTTTGGATAACAGTCCTTTATCAGATGTGTCTTTTGCAAATATTTTCTCCCAATCTGTGGTCTGTCTTCTTATTCTCTTGACGTTGTTTTTCATAGAACAGAAGCTTTTAGGTTTTTTTGAAGTCCAGCTTATTAATTGTTTCCTTCATGCATCGCGCCTTTGGTGCTGTATCTAAAAATTTATCGGCATAGCCACGGTCCTAGATTTTCTCCTACGTTTTCTTCTATGTTCTCCAAAACTTCTTGGAGTTTTATAGTTTTGCGTTTTACATTTAGGTCTGTAAACCCTTTTGAGTTAACTTCTGTAAAGAGTGTAAAATCTGTGTCTAGATTCTTTTTTTCTTTTGCATGTGGATGTCCAGTTGTTATAGCATCGTTTGTTAAAGCGACTGTCTTTGCGTCATTGTATTGCATTCACTTCTTTGTTAAAGATCAGTTAACTGTATTTATGTGGGTCTCTTTTTGGGCTCTCTATTCTGTTGCATTGATTTTTCTATTCTTTCACCAGTACTACGCTGTGTTGATTACTGTAGCTCTGTGGTAAGTCTTGAAGTTGGGTAGTGATGATCTGCTTTTAATAGTTTCTTTATTTGGATTAAGATACTATGAATTAGGTTATTGCCCTAAAAGGTAGCCAGATCTTAAAGCCAGAAGAGGTTCCGGTATGCATAGTGTGCTTTGGAAACTCTGAGAGAGATTTCTTGTTCCACATAGCCAGCTATGTATTGCGTTGTTTGCTCTAATGTATGTAATAGCATTTGCCACTGTAATTTCACCTTGTTTCAGAATCGGTATTCTAAATAACAATAATTTCATTAAATTCGTTGTGCTGCTGCTTTCGATTGGTTGTGTCTTTGACGAACGGACCTGGTAAGGAGTAGCCACAGACTCAAACTAATTTGGTATAAAATCCTAACACAGGGAGTCTTAAATTACCGAACTGCTTGTTTAAGTTCATTTTGTAGTCAAGAGATTGTCCTAAGAAATTCACCCTTGAAGGCCGCAGGGAGTTCAGCAGACAGTCTGGTGGCTGTCTGTCCAAGTTCCTTGAGGCAAAGAAAAGAGACAACGAATCCTTGTTCTTTGACAGCTTGATTGAATGGATTCAGTCCCGAGTTTTGAATAATTTGTTTAACCAGAGATATTTTGCACTGCGAATAAATTTTTTTTTGGTATGAAATTTAATCCTTATAGTATCTTTAGAATCATTTTAACACTTGCCAGATCTCTATATCTACTGCCCAACTCTGAGTAGGTGTCCAAAAGCTTTTACTATTTGAAAAGAAAACTCTATTGTACCTTTGTGATTTTTCATCCCTAGTAACAACTAGGAAGTATAGAAAATATATGTGTTTAAGAAAAGATACAGAAGATGATTGGTTTTAATGTTTCTCTTGACCTTGCTCCCTGCAAGCTTACAATATTTGACCAACTTTCTCTAATTCTTATATTTCTCATTTATTAACAAGGAGAACAATGTTTAAAAAAGTAAGTCACAAACTGAACGTTTAGCTCAATGGTAATTTTACGAAGTGGCTGGACAACCATATCTCCGAGGGCTTATATGAACTCAAATGTGAACTTGGAGAACAATGTTGTTCTCAACCACTGAGTTGTTCTTTAATATCTTTTGTGATTATGAATATCTTCACTGAAAATTACTTGCCATAAGTTAGCTTAATATGGTACTTTTTGCTTTAAGATGTTGTTCTTTTTCTTTTTTAAAGCAGACCCCATGCATATTATAAGGGTGAAGGAACTGTTGTTACTCACCACATAGACCCTAGCAAAACCCCTCCTTTCAGAGATCTATTAATGGAGGGGATTTGAAGCAGGAGTGAGTGGGTGTGTTGGTGCCTTCATGATGTAATCTCAACTTCCTGTGTTTGGGAGCTTACAAAAGATGTCAGCTCTTTATCATCCTTCCAAGGTCTATTCGATTCAAATGTGATCAGGTTAACACCTAGAAAGCTTCAATCAAGAGTGCGAGCCAAAGAATTGATCCAGCAGATGGCTTTGTATTTGCTATCCCCAAAATATTCTTTGCTTAAATTATAACCTTACCTCTTGTAGTTACCATGCTAGAAAATGGGTCTTTTGAAAGGGGCAAAGTCTCTAGTTTTGTTTTATAATCCAGTTTGGTTTTAAGTAATTCAAATAATTTAGCTAATATAATAATTTCTATTCACCTTTTTTTTTTTTTTTTTTGTGAATGATTTACCTAGACTTGAATAGCAACTGGGCGACCTTTCCTGAATAAAGGAACGGAAAATGTTTATTTTGCAATGTGATGGTCCTAATTCATTTGCCTTGTTTGGAGGCTCAGAACAGAAATGTAAAATGGGTGACACTCAGTTTCAAAGTACTAGTTTGGCCCATAGTTAAGCTGGAATGCTTCTTAATGTAAGGTGTTATAGGAGTAAAAGGGAGAGAGGCCAGCACAGTATTGACTATTATTGAAATAAGGCTGTCAAAATCCTAGATGCTTCTCATTCTGTGCAAAAGAAAGCTCGTGAGAACATACGAAGAGAAAAGGAGATTATGCAGAGTTTGGTTTGAAAACTCAATGCCCTTTGTTTTTAGCTCTCGCTTGGTATTATGAATTTTGGAGACAACAGTATGTATTTATATTTTCCATTTCTATTTAATTTGATTTTTCTAATCTTTCATATTTGGCCAGCTACTTTCTGAGAACATATTGTACACATGTTCTGATGCTGTTTGAAGGCCCTTTGAGAGACAAGAGTTGATTGAAAGGTTTCAGTTCTACAGAAGTGGGTGGCCAAAGAGCTGGAACTGAACAGCTGCCGTACACCCATTGAACTTTTGTCATTTATAAATTATTTTCTGTGCCATCTGGAGCAAGAATGGTGCCATGGTTTAGAGAAACTCTGTGGGGTGCATTTATATCCAGTGCGTATATAATTTGCTTATTGCCACATTCAACTGAAATTTTAAATTTTTTTATTTGCTTGGAGGCTTTAGATGTAAATAAATATGAGCAATTCCTTTAAATGTCATATTAAAGACACTACCTCCACCCCTCCCAGCATTTCCCCCTCCCTCGCTCCCTTCCAGTGACTACATCCTGCCTGCTTTCAGCTCCAGTGGAAAATACATTAATCCCAGAGTCTCCATGAGGTTTCCTGTTTGATGACATAATCAGAAAATCCTCCTCACATTGCCCTTGGGGTTGCTGCCTGGATGCTATGTTGTCTTGGTGGGCGTAACTCAGCCATCAAAAAAAAAAAAAAGGTCAGCACAGGCCATAAACTCAGAGCCTGAAATGCATTTATATCATGTTAAAAGAAAGAAAGCTGTGGGGATGTCTGCGGACTAGGAGGGAATTTCATTAATCTGCAGATTCTCTCTGGCATTGAATGCATTGGTTGGTGACTTCCATACATCTGGCATGAGCTGGTGCAATGCCACTAGCAGGAGGTATTCGAACTGTTCCAGCGTAAGCTGTTCGACTACATCTCATGGAAAAATACCACAAACCCTTGACTGTTAGATTTTGGTAGTATTGATTTAAGTTAATTCCACCATCTTCCCCAACAAGCCTGTTTACCTAATGATTTTTACCTTTGATCGTTGAACACAGGAAGCTGGGACAGAGAAGACTACTGGGAAGAGTCAGAAATAGAAGATGAGGATACACTTTAAAATTAAAAAAAGAAAAAAGAAAAAAGATGGCATCTGACATGTAAAGTGGTTTGTAAAAGTTCTGAAGTTAAGATATTGTGAGGCAAAAACTTCAGTAGCTGTGAATTTGTTGGATAAGGAGAAACTGCAATATAAAATTTGAACCAAAGATATGATATTTAGATGCCAAAGGGCATGTACAGTTTTATAAGTTTAGAAGTTATTGGCATAGGCAATTGAACATATGCTCAAATATGGATTTTTTCCTTCGTGATTTGGAGAATTTTTCATGTTTTTTGTTGTTGTTTTGGTAGGCTGCCATAACCCTCCATTTGGTTGACTTGGATCTGGTGTCTCCTGCCTTGGATCTTGGAAGTCCGTGGTTGATTAGCATTTGATAGGGAGGAGAACTAGGAGCAGGCCCCTTGACAGGATATAGATGCAAACCGCTTCCATGATTTTTCCTTCTCTTGTTGTACCACACTCTTCCGTCTAGTGTAGGGGATGCTGGTAGGAGAGAAAAGGTATTTCCTGTTAGAGTTTCACTGGAAAAAGTGAAAGAGGAAGGAGAGGGCTTTGGCCTCAGCCCCAGTGAGATGAAAGCCTGGGAGGATGCCACCATTTCTTCGTCTTTGTATTGGAGATGTCATTAGGCTCTCCACATTCTAAGCAACAAATATACCTTTCACAGGTACTACCCATGTGATTGGGAGGTCTATACTACATAACAGTAGGATAAAAAGAAATTATATTCATTTATGGCTACTGTGAACATTTTTGAATTTTATAAATC
>NW_011889221.1:524033-541305 GCF_000151845.1 Pteropus vampyrus | reverse complement strand
TCCTTTAAGTTGTCATGAGAGTCTTTATTAGGTTTCTTACTCAAGTTCAAATATATTTTTTCCAGTATATTTCCCGGATCTGCCAGGCCTTGTCAGAGAAGGAAATGAGATTTGTCCTTTCCCCCATTGAACCCATACTGTGTGCCAGGATTGTCACTTTCTTTTCTGCGTTGTCACAACCAATCTTTTAACAATTTGCCAAGAATCTTGTCCAGGATCAACAGCAAGTACACTGGTGGTGTGTAGTATTGGGATTCTCTTTTTGTTTTCCTTTCCTGTCTTTTTGAAAGTGGAAACTTTATTTTCCTCATATTCAGTCTTCTGGCACCAATTCTTTTTCTCCATCAGTATTTACAAGAGGGACATTCAAGAGCAATCAACTTTCTGTTTGAGTTCAGGTTGCAGTTACATTGCCTTTGTGATAGCTCATCTCATTTTTGCCTCGGTGGTGCTAAATCCTGAGCATCAATGAGCTGTCTTTACTATTGCAAGTATAGAATAGTTAAAATTCATGTAATTGGAAGACCTCAGAAACGTATGCCTGAATATTATAAAAACATTTAAAAATCTTGTGTGGCTTTTCATTCCCTTATGAAAGTAAAACCAACAACATGAAAAGCCAATATATAATTAAGGACGTTGTAAGAACACAATTTTATTATTGAAAAAAAGCTGGATTTTTTTAAGTGAAGAAGAGCCCAAGAGAAGTCTGTTAAATTAAAATTATATGTAGCCCCTTTAGTTTAATGGACAAATGATAAAATGATTTGCTCTTAAGGTTTTGTTCTAGCAATAATGCTAGTAAAACTGGCTATTTAGCAATTAACTATTATGTTCTATGCTGTATATCAGAGGTTTTACATTTATTACCTCATTTAGTACAATTAATTTGCAAAGTAGGAGTTTACAAATTCCTGAATTGAGAAAACTGAGAATCAGACAACTTTAGTAAAATGCTTAATAAGTGCCAAACTGGAATTTGAATCATCTGATTGCAGAATTGCAGGTTTTTCCATTACACCACAAGGTAGCTTTAAATGACATTTTCTATTAGACTTTTAAATTTTTACTTGTTTAGTGTTATGATGACCATGCTGAGTGACCTTTAACTTGGGTCATGCCAGTGGGAATTGCCTTAATAAAGCTGTTATATTAATAACTTTTGTGATTGTTGGACTGCTTTATACATTTTAGATTAAAGGAATTTACCAGTGCAAAAAGAGCTGCCTTTTTCCATTGCTGGTCATAAGTGGAGATTTTGCTTTATTTATTACAAATCAATTAATGGTCCTTTTCTGTAACACCCCATCAATCAATGCATGGAAGTTTCCATTGATAAGAATACCTCACCAAAAGAAATCAATTGTCCTTTGTCATTTTGACAGGAATTAGCCACAAAGGTGGATTAATCCAGAATGCAATAGGGAAATGCCTGCGGGCGAAGGCCAAAACCTAATTTTGTAAAATCAAAAGTGTCATAAGTGCATTTCACAATCAATGCTAACAAAAGGCTTTGCCCCTTGTTCCCATAGTAAGGATTAATTTGCCTCTCCAGCATGAGTTGAAACTACTTTTGTTTTTTCATTTCACCACTGTAGTCTCATTGCCAGACACTGTAGAAAGGCTCAAGATAGTGTATGCTCTGTTCCCCAAGGCTTGATTGGAATTTAAACCATTTTAATAGGGAACTGTATAAGAAAATCTAGTGTAATGCCTGAAAAATGTACAGTTGCAGATCCGTATGAGGCTGCCTTCTGGCTCTGCTACAAGGTTTCTGTAAGAGGAGTCCAAAAGAATCTCTGGAAAGGAGAATTTTCATTAACACAGGCTCACCATAGGAATGTTTGAACCTGTATGAGCACCGTCAAACCAACAGCCCTATGCATACAATATTACTTATAGCATGTTGGAATGCAGGAACATCAGAAGCTGCATCTGTGGAGTCTTATTTTAAGAGGTTATTGCAAACATGTGAATAGTGACCATAATTATGGCCAAAATTAGAATATGCTATTTCCATAATACTTATGGAAATTCATTTTTAAAGACGTTTAAAGATTAGACCGTAAAAATCCTCTCTACTTATCTGTATGGCATAAAGTATTCAGGAAACATTTATGCTTCTTCTAGTTCATGTTTATCCCTATGCTGAAAAATTTTAAACCATTTTTAGCCCCTTCCTTTGAGGACATTGCCTAGCTTTTAAATTTTTTTTTTCACTTATACGTGTCAAGTTCTTGACTAGAAACTCATCTAAATCAGGTTTACTTCTGAATCCCAGTGTTTAAGTAGTTTTGAGGAAACTGTACTTAACTAAATGGTTTTCCCTATAGTAAGACAGTAAGCATTGAGTGTTTTTCACTTAAAACCTTTTTAATTGTTATTTTAAAGTTACCATCATTTTTAGAAATATAAAAGTTTTGTATGCTTGTTTCTCCTCTAATATATTTGGAAACTTTCCAAGAAAATATTTACATTTTTATTGCAAATAAGCTTTATATACAGACCTTGAATACTGGATGATGTCTTTTTCTGGATACTACTTAAAGAAATCTCAAATACTGGTTCAGTTTAATTTGCCCAGGATATGTTTTAAGATCATTCCTTAATCTCTTGATGTCACCCAGTACATGACTCCCAGAGGTAGAGCAAGTGATTAGTATTTAGTTAAGAAATTATATGATTTTTTGCAAAATGGTATGACTCTAAGATATGGTTATCATATTTGCAGCTTCTTTTAGCTAATGTTTTGGTTAAAAAAGAATACTCATGTTTTTAGAAATAAATACTCTGTTCTTTTCTCACAAACATCAGTCAGACTTTCACCTAATTAAATAAAATTTCATTTTAGTTCCTACTTATGTAAGCAGTCCTATAAGTGATTAGTATTTTGAATCAACATAGCCACAGTGAATGCAGCTATGTTAAATTATGGTGTTATTAACATTATTTTAATTCCAAATGCGAGACCATATGCTGAGCCATCAAAGTCTCTATAACTTAAAAGGGATTGAAATTATACGAAATCTGTTCTCTGACAACAGCAAAATTAAATTAGCCATTAATAACAACAGCGTTCTAGAAAATTTCTCCATATTTGGAAGTTGAACAACATACTTCTAAATAACCCATATGGTAAAGGAGAATACATTTTGAAATAATAATAATGCATACCTAGTCTATAAAAATCTGTGGGAAATGCAGTTAAAGCACTACTTAGGGAGAAATTTATTGCTTTAAATGGTTCTGTTTGAAAAAAATGTAAAAATTTAAAAACATACAAATACAGTTGGTAAAAATATTATGAAATCTAAAACAAAAATCAAAAGAGTGGTTACTCCTGAGGGAAGAGGATTGTGATCTGGGAGGGACCCACAGAGGAGCTGTATATTTGTTATACAGTTCAGTTTCTTTAACTGCTATGGAATATGAGTATCCGTTATGGGTTGAATCGTATTCTCCAAAAATCCGAATGTTGAAGTGCCAACACTTAGTACCTCATAATGTAATAGTATTTGGAAATAAGATCTTTATAAAGAGATGATTGAGTCCAAATGAGGCCTTCAGAGTGGGCTCTGTTACAATTTGGTGTCTTTATAAGAAGAAATTTGGACACACAAAAGAGATAACAGGGACACGCAAGCACAGAAAGAAGACTATGTGAAAGAGGTAGCAAGAGGATGGCCCTCTAGTAGTCAAGGACAGGAGCCTCAGAAGAAATCAACCCTGTTGACACCTTGATCTAAGACTTCCAGGCTCCAGAACTGTGAGAAAAAGATTTCTGTTGTTTGTAACACCCAGTCTGTGGGACTTTGTTATGGTAGTCCCAGCCAACTAATACAGTGTCTATATATTTTTTTAAAGTCCTTAATTACAGGTCTTAAATATTTTTGTACTTATTCAATAATTTACGTCAATTATAAATGAATATATGGATCTCATATTGAGCCAAAAAGTTGCCTTTCTGTGTCAGAGCATGCCAATGACATTTTAGGACCCCAGTTTTAATGTTTAAACTTACAGGTAAGAGTAACTGTGGGTAAATATTAAAAATGTGACAACATTGTCACTTGTAATTTTACATACCTCAAGTCGTGAGGCTGAGAAAATCTAGGTAAAGCCCTTATAACACATATCGGCACAACATACATTAGCTGTTGTTGTTATTGGTGCTTCTGCTATTTATTGTGATTATTTCATTGCAATCTAGTTTTCTTGAAAGATATAGGCTCCAAAATGAATCTCTCATAGTAGACCTTAGGGGAAGGGTGGTAAGTTAAATTTGTCGAGAATATAGCTGTTTCCTACTGGTCTGAGGTTAAAATGTTTTGGAGTGAGAGACTGTGAGTGTCCTTTCCGGACAGACTGCTCTGCCTTGAGCTCCAGCATCGTTTTCTGCCTCCTGCAGCAGGTAATGAGAGACAGATTTGTCCTTCCAGGGCTACTTCTTCCTTTAGAACAACATTGGTACCTTTTTCTAGAGGAAGTTAGGAAAAGAAGAAAAGGGAGGGGCTGTTGCTGTTGAATTACTTAGACCTAGGTTTGTGGACTTGAGTGGCAAGTCCACAAGGCTGCTGTGAAAATGTGGTGTGTGTGCACGTGCGTATGCGCATGTGCATATATATGCATAGTTAACATCAGCCATATTTAAATTGGCATTTCTTTTGGGAATGATGTTAATAGTCAAAATGCTGTTGATTGAAGGATGTAAAGAAATGTACGTGGAGTGTGCTGTTCTTAGAGAGCAAAGGGAATTAAGCAATTTCTTTCTAAAAACTCTTCTTGTAATAAACTTCTCTCTTCTTCCTCCTCCCTCCCTCTCTCCCCATCATGCCTGGGATTCTAGAGTTAAAAATGTACTCTTTGGATTAAAGATGCTGTGGTTTCTTCCAAGAATTTATTTTTATATGACAAGCGTCTTGGAAAGAAGACCTCTCTCCATGTGAGGGATCGATTCATCATATTGCTTTCCCATATGCTAGCTGGACTAAGAGTAAGGATGGAGGAATGGATCTAGAGAGGTATCCATTGATTAGACTCAGTAATCCTCTATCCAGAGCACAAACTCTCAGGGACTTTGCTTCTCTACCAGAGCATCTTAACCTTGTGTTTTCAGTTTGATAACAATGATAAACTGATCTAAACACATTCTGAATCATCTGAAAGGTAATGTTATAACAAGGTCTTCCCATGAAACTTCAGCACCTGTGTTTACCTTTGTGCTTGCCTGCCCCTAAGCGGTCTGTGTTTCTGGCTAATGACTGATTTACAAATGATGAGTTTCTATCAAGTTTAGGCTGGATGACACCCTTTTCTGATACAGGTTATAGAAAAAGTGTTGGGAGAATTGAGCCATTCTGTTGCCCAGAGTAATGCAAGCACTCTTAGCTCAAAAGAATCTCGGCTGTAGCATGAGTGCCATAGTCATGCTGCAAGTGACAAATTTGTTATATAGCAAGACCTCATGTATCATATTCAGTTAATATTGTTAAATTGTGTTGGTTTCATAGCTTTTCTTAAATTTTTCTTAGAAATTTATTTTGGCTGTTCAGTTCTATAAGACTTCGAAGCTTAAGGAGTTTATTCCTAGTTGTGTTTTATGTACATCTTTTGAAGTTCTAATAAAATAATTTAGGTCAATACTGGGAGTATGAGTAAACTTGTAGATTTCTCAAGTTTAAGAAATGCCACTCTGCTGTGTAGCAGAGACTGCCAGGACATAGAGCTGTAATAAGGACTCCTGGGGGAGGCATGGGAAGTGAAGGGGTGTTCAGGATGAGAGATTTGATGGTTGGGAATGAGATGGCTTTGATAGTCTCTTTTGTAGATGTCCAGGATGAATAAAGGGAACCCAGAAAAGGATTTCTGTAAGTCCTCACCAAAACTTGATCAACTTTACAATTTGGCCTCTAGCTGACACTCTGAATGAGGTATTAAATAATAGAGATGCTATCTCAAAAAATCTGACATCTCTCTCCTGGATTACTTCAAAAACAAATGCATTTCTACAACGATTCATTATGAAAATTGAGGTCAATGATCTCTATATAGAAAGGTGAAGTGGTGTCAGACCCTTTCCATTTACTACTGGCAGGTCTGCAGGCCAAATGTGGGGTCTTAACACTTGCATGATGAGCAAATGGAATCAGCAACAGTTAGACAGGAAGGCAGAGGGGCAAGCAGATAGTCTAACCCCCAGTCACCATGTATTTAGTGGAGCCTCATGCTGATGCTGAATTCCCATGTTTAAACTGCTATTGAGATAAAACTTTTATTTTCTATCCTTTTTTTAGTTCTTCATTAACAAGTCTCACTTTTCGTTGAATTCAGAGGTGAACCAGCCTTATATCAAGTTCTGAGAAACAGAGTTGTGTCCCCAGGTTGACACACATTTTCAGGAAAAGAACTTGAGCTAAATGACCTCATACTCTTAATTTAATAGAAGTATAACCCTAAGTCGGAATAAAAATGATGGTTCTTTTAAAAATAAACATAGGTTGGAAAGTTAACTCATGGCCAATTAACTTCATGAAGGATTACTACATAGAAATGACAATGACAGCAGGAAGTAAAGCATGGGATTTTATGATTTCTGGGCCTTTTGGCATGTTAGCATACTGGGCAAACATGTATCCTACAAAACTTGGGCATTTTTATAATACTAAGAATGTGCTCCTTAGACCAAAATAAAATTTCAGAATCCCACTTCCTTAAATAAATAATTAGAATTACCACTGGATTTCATTAGAGAAGATGTAAAATTGCTTAATGGTCTATATATGTGTATATTTATATTTCATCACATATATTACATATATAGAGAAACTTATGTTTTATACAGAGTATCACATGTATAGTGATAAACTTTTCAATATATACTATAATACAAACTTTATTTCATGTGTTTACCATTTAATCCATTTCGTTCCTATACCCTGTGGTGGGGAGAACTACGGTGAGTGGAAATTCAGTCTTTCCGTCTTCAGAGAAGGAGACCATGTTCTTAGGGAGAGAACGAACTTTAGTAAGCTGATTTGAAGCTAGATTTCATTTGCAGCTTACACTTTGTCACTTCCACTTTATAACAGCATCAAACACCAAAATGCAGTCCTTCTCAAAGAAAAAAAGAGTAGAGCTGGAAGAGGAAAAAAGGGGGCGGGGAATGAAACTTGACTTTTAGAAAGTAATTATATTAAATTTATATGTGAAATTAACTATAACAAAATTAAATCACGTAATAAAAAGATGAGTAAAAGTTATCTTAGAAGACAAGAAACAAGTATGAGATCCAAAGATAAAAACAGAAGTGAGTTTCCTATACTGAGTTTGAAGTATAGGAAAAGGTTAGAAACAGGAAAGAAAGAACAAATAACTGGAAATGTTACCAAGTAGTTTTGGGTTTCAGATCTTCCCTTACATGACACCTAATAAGGTTTTGTTAAACTTACAGTTATTTGATAATGAAAGAACTTTTGAATGTGGTATTTTAAGAGTTTTTCAGCTAAAATAATATAAAAATGTGTGCTCCCCCTTTTCCCCTTAAGGCATTCAATAATGTGTTAAATGAGAGAAATTACATTTTTAGGTTTTGCTTTTGCAACTTTTCCCTTTGATCAAGGAAAGACAAAAACTTAGCTGCCCCTTATGTTCAAAATGAGTCTACATGGAATGACCTGTTCATATTGTATATGATGCTAAAACCATATGCCAATAAAAATGTAAATATGTGTAAATGACAGTGTAACACAAAAAAATTTCCACAGACATGCCAATATCAGAATTGTAATTTAGATAGCTTAATGGATTTCCCAGTAATGATGATTGTTCGTTTGAAGTTGTAATTTTACCTTCTTTGCAGAAGGTAAGTAGGACTTAGGGACTGCAGGTATTTCTTATTAATAAACTTCCACAGCAAGCCTTTTCTGTTTCTCTTATATAAATAATGCACATGACGCACAGAATAGCACTGAAGGGGGAGCATGGTAGAGGTTTGTATGTATGCTAATTTCGTATTGGCAGTTACAGTGTTCAGGATAAGTTTTTTATTTAGATCACTAGAATGTAATATCATTAAAACATATCGTGCGTTTTCTGTACTAAATGATACTGAAAGAGCATCATGGATGTTACCTTCATTGAAACTTCACAGCAGCACAGTGGGATATTATTTTATCCCCCAAAGTCAGAGGAGGAAACCAAGGGAAGCTCAGAGAAGAAATTTGCCCCCAGCAGCTAGGATTTGAATTTAGATCACTTGCAGAGGGCTCTTAATCACTCCTGTTTACTGCTTCGCAAGGACAGACTTGGATACTAGTAATACAGGTAAAGGGTGAGTCCAAACCAACGGCCATTTAATTTTGGCCTATTTAGGGGAAAAGAAAGATGATACTATATAGAAGAATCTCATAGGAGGTAGGGTTTTATCTTAAGTGCTGAGACATTAAAATGAATTAAAAGATTGAAGATTCTAGCACGGGGAATGGTCTGAACAAAGCAGTGGAGCAAATGTCTGTTTAGGACATGGGGAAGAAATAGACTTGACTGGAGGGGAGACTTTCCGTGGAGGAAACTGGGATATGAGCTCTGCATTGCTCATCAGAGTTGTGAATGTATGTTGATATGATTAAGAGCAATTTGGGGTCAAATTCTTAAGTCTTTAGAGTGATGTTTCCCAAGCTGTATTCTGTGCAATCCTGGTATCCTATGAGATGTCTGTGAAAATGCATTCTGTGGCCAAGTAAACTTAGGAAACACTTCACAAAGTTTCTATAGACTTCTCAGTTTTGAATTTACTAATTTATACTGCGTATTCTCGAGAAGGAAGAATCTGAGCACAGAACCTTTGTTTCCCAGAATACCCATAACCACCATGCATGCTAATTCTGTTTTCTGTTTGGGAAACACTGGCTCAGACTGTTCTGTATAGAATGAGGCATTAAGAAAACAGTTCTGAAGAGGGCAATAATGAGAAAGTATGACTTAAAGTTTTATACCACTTACATCTGCCTGCAGTTTTTTATTCTCTTAGGTATAGATCTAAGCGGCTGATTTTTAAAATACAGAGAAGTCTTAAAATTTCATGGAATCCCAGAGTCACTTATAGGAAGTAATTCGAGGGTTTTTGTTTTTTGTTTTTTGTTTTTTGTTTTTTAATTTAGCATTTAAAAAAATCTAAGTGCTGAGCTTCCGACTTCTGTTGTTCTCATTATTAACACTGAGTGTTAAAGAATTTTTCCTCGTTAATCTCATTTATCCAATGACATTAGCACTACTTTGGGCATTAGATACTGTAAGAGGTGTGGGGCCAGGGAGAGAAACATAACCACCCACATTTCCTGTAGCATTCTCCACACCACCACGGTGTTGAAGAAAAGATTCACTAGGACCTCATATAATAGATAAGGACATGGTGGGACTGAGGTGGTTTCCAGTTTCTCTGGCAGCTGTCGATAAAGCTTTTAATGCTGTTTCTAGCACCCGGCTCTTAAAACTCCATAGTAACAATTTGGTCTGGTAGAACCATGTGACATAGCTAATGCTTGTGTTATATATTTTCAACTCTGGATTATCACAGGATCATGGGAGAGTGAATCCAAAAATTGTTTCCTCCTCTATCCATATTTGAAATAGAATCACACGGACAACTGCATTTCTTCAATAAATCTGTGGTTGCTTTCTTCTCTGCCTTTTAATAGCTATTTTTAGGGTTATTTTCTCCTCTTTTAAGTTTTGAAATAAGGTAGCAAATAAATATGTCTTGGGTAAAATTAGTCAGATGAGAACATTGGATTCAGAAAAATGTTAAGCAGAATCAAAAATACAATTAACTAGTTAGTTGTAAAGTCCTTCGATTAATATTTATTCTTCACAAATATAGGTTGAATGATCAATAGTTAATGAAAGTTGTCAAGCTTACCAAGGATCACCTTCCAGATGTTTGTATAATTTCTTCTAAATGAAGATTTAGACTGCAGTCAGGGACAATGAGAGAAAAATTAAAGTGCATAATAAATACTGAAGTTTTCTTAAAAGCAATATTGCATTTAGTCCAAACTCTACTTTAAAAAGTAGATAAATGTGTGTCTTTCAGGAGAATTTTTTTTGCTTTTTTTTTTTTTTTAATAGATGTCCAGGAGTTAGTGTTTCCAACTTGTTTTGTCATATCTATTCTTTTCTTTTTTTTTTGGTCACCCTAAATAGTCAGAAGTTTCTCTAAATCCAACTGGAATATTTTTTTTTAGACTATTTTTAGAATGTATGTGTGTGTCAGTGTGTGTGTGTATGTGTGTTGCTATTTTCTTTTGGTTTGTTTGTATCTGGTACTCTTGGAGATTTTTGAAATAATCATGAAACACTTATGTCATAGACAGTGTTTACTGTCTTTCAACAATAGTTTACTTTTTTTTTTTGTTAATAGGACATGTGGTGTGAGAGCATGTATTTGAGAAACAGGACAGACAGCATGGAGGTAGAGTGTGAGGCACTGAAATCCTTCTGGTTGGATTCGAGTCCTGGCTCCACTTCATACTAAGGACGTAACTTTGGGCAACTCGCTCAGCCTCTCTGGGCCCTGGTTTCTCCTTATGTAAAATGGCTTTAGTGGTAATACCTATCACATATGTTTTTAATAGATATTTAAGAACTTAGGACAGTACCAGATATATAATAGGTATTAAATAAATGTTAGCCATTATTACTCAACAAATTAGTATCAGATGTTAGGCTTTGCTTTTAGATTTTATCGTTTGAAAAAATGGTTTCCTTTTTATTTTTGGTGAGTTTCTACAGCAAGGGGAAGAAATGAGGCAGGAGGGCCGTGTAATTTTTTTTGTTTGTAATATCACTGGGACATCTTTAACTGGAAGATAGGACTTGTCTTGTTGTATGTTCTTATTTGTATGTAGTAGCCATATCATTTTTCCCCAATTAATGGCAAGCTTCAGAATTCTCTGTGTACCTTTGGAAATGACTTCCTTGTGTTCTCTACCAGAAGCTTGAAAAAAACCTGAGAAGACGTTTGGTTTTTACCTTCTTAGTTTCAGAAACCTTCTGTGGCTTTTTGTCACTAAAGTTAGCCATGTTTATGGTCCTAAGAAACCACACATATGTATGTCAGTGTCTGTTACTGCTGTTGTCAAAGGTGAGGGGGGAGGGAGCACAAAGAGTACCAGACCTGACATACCTGTTGGTGACATTGGTGGTTTTTTTGGTCATGGCGTTAAGTGATTAAAAATCAGGTTATTAGTTAACCATAATTTATTTACATAGCTAAATTCCACAGAACTTTCTTTAATGCCATTACTGACCATAAAATTGACAGTCTGATATTTTAGGATGACTTTTGCTTGTTGGCTGTTTGTCTTTGAAATATTTTGAGAAATATGTTCCCTGTATAAGTCCAATCTCATCTCTGAAGTATTTGCAACTTCTCTGGTTTAGAATTTTTCCTGATAGTTTGCCACTAAAATCAGAAGCTGTGATGTGTTTGAGAAATTCCAAAATCTTTTCAGTCCATAGCCCCTGAATTCTTTCTACAAATGATTTCTCTCGGCCCGTATTATTATTATTTCAACTTCTTCCCAGAGTGATGACTTCTAACCCTGTATCTTCAGTCTGCAGTGCTCACATTTGCTCTCACCTCTCCTGGTGGTATTTCATCCAGGTTATTCCATTCGCGCTTCAAACTCAGTATCTTCACAACAATAATTTTTCAAACTCTGCCCACCTCTTCTCTCCCCATGCCTTGTTAGTGACATTCTCATTCTTCCGGTTACCAAGGTGTTATCCCAGGCAACTTTTCCCTATTCCTTATTCTCTTTATGCAGTCACTCAGACCTTTTAATTCTTCATCAGTACTCTTTTTACCCAGCCATCCTTCTTTCCCCTTACTTCCTCCCTGGTCAGGAACACATGGCTTCATGCCTTGATTACTATAATAGCCTCCTAACTAGCCTCTAAGACAAAGGTATTCAGTCCTTTCTTCCCTCCATAGCTTTCTGTTTAGAGCCCATATTTTTTTATGTTTCACTCCTGATCTCACACTTATAGTGGTTCTAAGTAAAGCCCAGACTCTTCAATCAACTTGTCTTCACTTGTCCCTACCATCATTTGCCCGTAACATCTTCTGTTCTGCAGCCACGATTTATTTTTATGCTTAGTGTCATAACTTCCGTCATTCCAGGCTCTTTTTTTTAACTTCTTTTGTTCCAATCCTTTGGAATCTCCTTCTCCCATATCTCCACTCAAGTATCTTTTTTTTTTTTAATTCATGAGCTTCAGCTCATGTTTTCCCATTTTCTTTCATATATCCCCTTTCACTTAAAGACTCAAAATCCTTATTTTCTCTCTCATTTCTTGCCTAGTATGAATACTTAACTGTTACTTATTTTTTATATTTCCATTTTATGTTTTCCATTCTTATATTTCCATGTTTCATATTTTCCACTTAAACAGTTTTTAACACCCTAAGGGCAGATATTATTGCTTATGTGTATATTTCTCATCAGAATGATTTATATAGTAGAAATTAAATGTTGGATGAATCCATGGTTAAAATTTGAGGGAGTCAACATATGTAAGGCTCTGCTAGGAATCAGATGAGATGTTATGAGGCAGCATTCGTATAAGTACTATGCAAATGGTGTGATTATTTTGGGGCATGTTTTTGGCTTTTGTCGATAATATCCTCCATTCTGGAATAACAACACTCTCTCTGGACTTCTCATGACTTTCAAAGTTTAAACAGAGACACTAATGTGTATTTCCACAATAGGTCCTACAAATAAGATCTGATTTGCTCATGTTTGTTTACACATATTTTACGAGGTCTTTTATTTACTATGGTTGCTTGTTAGTCTTTTTTGTCTAAAAACTTATTAAGATACAGGTGCTATTTCGTTGTCATCTCTGCACCTCCATGGTCTCCATTCTAAGGGTAAAGAAACTTGTTTATCTTTACACATAATTGGTTGAGGACAGGGATTTTATATCATAGTCCTTTGCATCTTTGCATTACACCTTGCTGCCTTCCCTGTCAGACTATCTAATCTGGAACTTCAGATGCTCCCCCTCTAAGCCATTTTCACATTTCAGCTAGTACCAGCCATGATAAATCACTGGCTAGAAGGTGAGCTGCTTGCATTCTGCAATAGAGCACTGTACACCTGAACATTTTGGTGGAAAAGAAAATATAGAATCTATAGCTGTAGGGCACAAATGAGTCTTTTGCACCTGATTAGCATACATTTCTTCACCAGATAAATCTGTGTCTATTAATTTTTTTCCTCAGCTTTTTTCCCAGGTGTCCATGTTGGTGAACATATTCATTTTCCTTCCTTTCTTTGTAGGATATGTATATACTGCTCCAGCTGAGTCTAACTTGATGTCCCCCACAAATCTCAATACCGTGCCTTCTTTTCCATCACCAGGTCATCCCTGGCGTCCTCCTGGGACATCCTGCTCAACTGCCTCTGATCCACGGATAGTTGTTCTCTGTTGTCCATTCCACCAGATATCCTCAAAACTAACAGAAAAGAGAAATGGCTAATGGTAAGATTTCTTTTTTCTCTTCTTAGAGAATTTCTAATATGTTTACTTTTAAGTGCTGCCAATGTAAGGTTTTCCTTAGGAGTGAGTGGTATGAGCATAGTTCAAAAACATTGATTTTCGAATATTGAAAGTTTAGGAACTTTTTTTGGATTCCTTTCATAATGATGAGTTTGAGGGGAGAAGACTTTCGAAAGAGCACATTACAGTTAACTTTTTCAAACATGGGAGGTGGGGAGGGAAAGGAGGAGAGGGGGAGAGGGGGAGGCAGAGAGAGAGAAGGAGCATCACAAGATATTTTAAGTGCTGCCAATGTAAGGTTTTTGACCTTCTGAGTTTCAGATCTCAGAGTTCCATTGACTTCTGGCTGTCACCCCGGCATGACCCACCAATACCTTAAACTTAGTATAGCCAGAGACATGTTCATTCTCTCTGTTCTGCTGGAATCTTTTCTTTTGGGCTTTGTACTTCGAAGATTGTTGTCATTTACCTGCTGCCCCATGCAATTCTTCTTCCATCTTGTTCTGACCTAGTCTGGAGTTTTACTAGGGTCCTATTGGCTAAATTTTGGCCAGTTACTCAGTTGAATAATATAGCTTTCCTTTAAGGCTTCAGCTTTTTGATAGTTGAGGTCCCTCCCTTCTATCTGCATTATTCCTATTAGAACTGATGATTGTGACATGTAAGAACACCTGGGAGATGGGTCTTTGCTCACTATAAATATTAGTCTCCTTTGACTACTGTAACAAATTACTACAAACTTAGTGGCTTAAAACAACTGAAATTCAGGTGTTGACAGGGATGTACTCTCTCCAGAGGCCTAGGGGAGAATCTGTTCCTTGTCTTCTCCAGCTTCTTTCTGGTGGCTGCTGACATTCTTTGGCTTGTGGCTGCATCACTTCATTATCCACCTCCATGGTCATATTGCTTTTCCTCTCCTGTCTATAGTCAAATTCCCTTCTGCCTCCTTCTGATAAGCATACTTGTGACTGCACTCAGGGCCCAACCGGATAATCCAGAATAATCTCTCCATCTCAAAATCTTTAATCACATCTGCAAAACCTTTGCCATAGAAAAGTTCCAGATATTAAGACTTGTTATCTTTGGAGGCTCTTGTTCAGCCTATTGCACTGTGTTGTACTCACTTGATTTGAACCTGCTGCTTCTCAATCCCTGGTTCTCACCATTCCTTGGTCATAGTTAAACTACTCAAGCCTGTTGGCAGCATGCTTCCTATCCACCTCACCTGCACCTGGAGAATTGGCCTCAGCAGTGCTGTCCATTTCCCAAGAGTCTGTCTCATGCCAGGGCGGGTACCATTTGCCCTGCTCCTGTTTATTTCATCTGTCTCGTATATTGAGTTACATAAAATATCAAGTCTGTTTTCAAAAATATCTTGTGATGCTCCTTCTCTCTCTCTGCCTCCCCCTCTTCCCCTCTCCTCCTTTCCCTCCCCACCTCCCATAAAGACCTTGCAATTCAGATCCTCCCAGATTGTCTCCATTGTGCTTCATTTGACCAGGACATACCGAGACGCGCCCTGAGATGTAGGCTGCTGTTTCCTAGTCTAGGATGCCCTTTTCTCTTCTTCTGTATTTGAGGAAGTAGTGTTCATTGTGCACAGTCCAAGTGTCATATTCTCTGAAACTTTCCTGAACTGTGCCCCTCTCTCCATTTCCATGTAAAATTAGTTCTTCCCTTTCTTCTTCCTCAGCACTGTTTATACTTGATTCGAACCCATTGTATTTTACTTTATTGTGTCTATGTTTCCTCCTTGATAGACTTTGAGTTTCATGAGAACCAAGAATAGGGTAGTACTTATCTTTTTTATTTTAACCTCACACACGAACCACAATAAGTGCTTGATATAATAATATATAATATAATAAATATGTTTAATCGATCAATTTCAGATTTTCCATAATTCAGAATCTTAGGCTATATGAATATTTAATAATCTCTCAATTTCCTATGAACCCCAAAGTTATTGTTTTTTTTGTTGTTGTTTTTGTTTGCTACGTGCAGTTCATTTTGGCTTCTGTTTCTGGTACAAATTGATTAAAAATGCTCTAATTTATGTATTCTGCACTTAAATTTTATTCACTGTGAGGGGGTCATTATACTTAACCCTCTGTGGAACTAATTTACTATAATACGAGACTTTACCAAACGTGAAAACTATGAGAGTAATGTCACTCGATTGTCTTCTTGTAGTCTAGATCTTTAAGCAATAATTTGGAATTTTGTCAGGATTGCTTTTGATTTATTGGCGATCTGTCGAAACACTACTGTTTTTTTTTTTTTTTTCCTTTCCCTGGATGCTTCGTTTTGTTTGATTAGCGTCCCTCCCCTCCTCCCGCCCTCCCTACCCCAGTCTTTTCACTGGAAGCTGGAGACAGAATTGCCCACTGCCTCCCTGATCTTAAATGTTATGCCCTGTAAGGTCTCTGTCCTATTGTATTGCTGGTGTCTGTTTCCTATTTCTAGGAGTTTTGTGGAAAGTGCTGGTATTTTACTACATTGCATGTCTTATATTTATGAGAAACTCAAAGGGCTTTGTGGATTTTCCTTTTTGGTATCTAATCTTCTAACAGTTCTCTGAGGTAGGTGGCGTGAAGTGTTATCTCCATTTTGCAGATATTATAACAGAAGCACCTCACAACTTGATGTAGGCCCCATAGCAAATCAGGGGATGAGTGGAAACTCTCTTCAGCCTTTCAGTGATCGAGATATCAGATGACTTAATTTTAATATTTAACATCTATACCCACGTTGGTTTTACATGAAATATTATTCTCAGTACTCATATGGGAGCCAGTGTTCCGATTTTAGTATTACTCCTCTATTTTTTCCATCCTATAATCATTTATTTTATATACACAGACACCATAAAAAATATACTGTTATATAACAAGTATATAGAATATACTTTGTGTAATAAAACTAGACCTTCTTTCAAAATAATTTATATGCAAAACTGGGTTCTGCGAAGGTGTTACTTGGTCAGGGGACTATATGCATATATGAGTTTCAGCTTCTTTTATATATGAGATATCACCTTATACGTTTTGACTAACTTTCTTGTCAGGTGAACATACTATAAAGACATTAGCTAGAGATGTGCAAACATTTAAAAATACATACAACCCATGACAGTGAAAAATCTAAGAAAGTAAGAAATACTATAAATTGGACAGCAGGTACTCATTAATAAGTGAAATAAATGTTTTCATTTGGATAATTCTTCCATGCAAATGACAGTACCCCAAAGTGAGCTTATACTGTAAGTTTCATATACTTTTCCTCAACTGTTAAGTTTTTTCTCTCTCAGAGGACAGTTAATACATTTTTTTAATGTAAAATTTAATGCAAATGTAAGTTCTTGGTCAGATTTGCCTGAGTCTAAAGAGAATGTCTCAAGGGACTTTGTGTCTGCGGTATAGGGTGTGTGGCAAGGCTTCTTTCTTCTTCATGACTGGATTTGGAATGGCCTGCTCTTTGGCCAAGTTGCATAAATTATACTATTGCTTCTAGAGCATTAAGAGCTTCCTGGCAGGGAAATCTCCCCAGTTTCTGGAGTCTCTGAGGCAACGTTTCAGTTTATTGTTGTGGAGTGGCGGTGAGGCAAGCTCTGACACAGCTGCCTTAGGAATCAGCCTTGAGACCTCTGTGTGATTTTCCTAAGCCCTGAGAGAGGATTTAGAGCACCTGGTGGGGGGATGCAAGG
>NW_011889221.1:521591-523983 GCF_000151845.1 Pteropus vampyrus | reverse complement strand
CAGGTGAACATACTATAAAGACATTAGCTAGAGATGTGCAAACATTTAAAAATACATACAACCCATGACAGTGAAAAATCTAAGAAAGTAAGAAATACTATAAATTGGACAGCAGGTACTCATTAATAAGTGAAATAAATGTTTTCATTTGGATAATTCTTCCATGCAAATGACAGTACCCCAAAGTGAGCTTATACTGTAAGTTTCATATACTTTTCCTCAACTGTTAAGTTTTTTCTCTCTCAGAGGACAGTTAATACATTTTTTTAATGTAAAATTTAATGCAAATGTAAGTTCTTGGTCAGATTTGCCTGAGTCTAAAGAGAATGTCTCAAGGGACTTTGTGTCTGCGGTATAGGGTGTGTGGCAAGGCTTCTTTCTTCTTCATGACTGGATTTGGAATGGCCTGCTCTTTGGCCAAGTTGCATAAATTATACTATTGCTTCTAGAGCATTAAGAGCTTCCTGGCAGGGAAATCTCCCCAGTTTCTGGAGTCTCTGAGGCAACGTTTCAGTTTATTGTTGTGGAGTGGCGGTGAGGCAAGCTCTGACACAGCTGCCTTAGGAATCAGCCTTGAGACCTCTGTGTGATTTTCCTAAGCCCTGAGAGAGGATTTAGAGCACCTGGTGGGGGGATGCAAGGCGCCACCCCTCTGCTTTGTTAGTCTCTCCTCCCACCCCCTGTGCTTCTGCGCACCACCCAGCTGCAGTGTTTTTTGCCTTGAAACCATTTGGAGCGGCTGGAATAGAGGCCACCCAGAGCTTCTGTGAGCAGCTGTGGCTGCAAGTCTCCTATTGGCCAGAGCAGAGAAGGTTCTCACTTATCTACACTGAACACGGGTGGCCGTGATCCCTTAGGATAATGCAATTTCTCACCGTCGGGGGTGGGGTGGGGGGGGCGGTGGATGCTGTTGTCCTCCTTTCCAGCTTGTTGTTTGAAGTAGTTCTGTAAGGCTTCCGGCTTCTGCTGACTCACAGACACACACATAAAAATCTTTCCCTCCCCCTTCCCTCCTTCCCTCCCTCCCTCATACCCATTTAATGGCGTTTGAAATGACTAAGAAGATAACTAATCTCCCTGCTAGGGGGTAACAGCTTAAACAGTAAGTACAAGGAGCTGTTCACACAGGTCCACAACGTCTGAAAAACTTCATCTGGTCTTCCTCTTTCACTGCTAACTCTATTTCCTATTCCGTTCCTTTCTCCCCTCTTTAAACATTCTGGGCCGAGCCACAAGCCTAAATGTGGCTTGCATATGATTACAGAGGTGTAAGACACATTTGGAGGGACTTTGCAGATGAACAAGTTAAAGGATGCCATTTCTGTTTCCCCGATAGAAATGCGCCGTTTCTAATGAACATTTTATGATGATACTTCTTCACCTACCTCTCCAACTTGTGCTGAACTGTAATTAAAATGAATGAAGAACGTGATTCCTGGTGCGTGCACCTGGGCTCTTTGTTGCGTCTCTCTTAGTAGTTGACGGATTTCTAAAGCAGAAAATCAAGCTTATTCACAATGGAAGCTTATAGTTTTAGAAACCGCATGGATAGGAGTACTATAATTTTGCAAGATTTGGCAGGCATCAATGAACCCAGTAGCCACATTGACCAAGACTGAAAATGTAGAAAGTAAGCTTTCCTTCTTAATCATTTTTAAGTCTCAGGGTCAGAACAACAGTTGCAATACTTCATTGTCGTGATATTTTTTCTTGTACTAATGTTCTTATGTGTGTTTTTTTTTTTTTTTCAAGCATAAAATAGGACTTTCTGTTACTTGTGGAAAAATTGAAAGAGTGTTTAGGCAGCTTTCCTACCAGGTAGCATTATAAACTTCTTTTAATTAGTAACATAAATGCATTGTGCACTTGGAAAATTCCAAATATGTTAGATCCCCTATTCTGTGTGGGTCTCTACTTGCCCAGCTAGATAAGTCATTTAACTGATAACATGTACACCTTTCTCAGTAATATTTTAGACTTATATCATGATACAAAAATATTCTTTGTCCTCTATTTTATTATCAGTTCATAAAAATACTAACAAAGGGCTGGAAAACAAAATTTTTCGTGTTTTACAACAGCTCCCTAGGGCCCTTTGGCTTAATTTGTTCTTAATAATTTTCAAATGGTACTCTGTCCTTTAGCTCACCATCAGTTTCTCAACTGTCTTAAAACAAGCCTCAGCCTGATACAGACACTCTGCCAGTTTCTAGGCAGTAGAAGTTTCTGAAAAGTAGGTAAGTTTTCCTCAATGTTAGTTATAAGTTTTAGATGGGGGGTGGGGTGTGTGTGTGTGTGTTTGACATAAACATATATAGCTCCTAGTACAAAAATCAGAAACCATTCTATTCCCTTCCTTAAGGCTTGTCTCCAGTGCATGTGCTTTGAATGC
>NW_011889221.1:514505-521541 GCF_000151845.1 Pteropus vampyrus | reverse complement strand
CTCTCTTAGTAGTTGACGGATTTCTAAAGCAGAAAATCAAGCTTATTCACAATGGAAGCTTATAGTTTTAGAAACCGCATGGATAGGAGTACTATAATTTTGCAAGATTTGGCAGGCATCAATGAACCCAGTAGCCACATTGACCAAGACTGAAAATGTAGAAAGTAAGCTTTCCTTCTTAATCATTTTTAAGTCTCAGGGTCAGAACAACAGTTGCAATACTTCATTGTCGTGATATTTTTTCTTGTACTAATGTTCTTATGTGTGTTTTTTTTTTTTTTTCAAGCATAAAATAGGACTTTCTGTTACTTGTGGAAAAATTGAAAGAGTGTTTAGGCAGCTTTCCTACCAGGTAGCATTATAAACTTCTTTTAATTAGTAACATAAATGCATTGTGCACTTGGAAAATTCCAAATATGTTAGATCCCCTATTCTGTGTGGGTCTCTACTTGCCCAGCTAGATAAGTCATTTAACTGATAACATGTACACCTTTCTCAGTAATATTTTAGACTTATATCATGATACAAAAATATTCTTTGTCCTCTATTTTATTATCAGTTCATAAAAATACTAACAAAGGGCTGGAAAACAAAATTTTTCGTGTTTTACAACAGCTCCCTAGGGCCCTTTGGCTTAATTTGTTCTTAATAATTTTCAAATGGTACTCTGTCCTTTAGCTCACCATCAGTTTCTCAACTGTCTTAAAACAAGCCTCAGCCTGATACAGGCACTCTGCCAGTTTCTAGGCAGTAGAAGTTTCTGAAAAGTAGGTAAGTTTTCCTCAATGTTAGTTATAAGTTTTAGATGGGGGTGGGGTGTGTGTGTGTGTGTTTGACATAAACATATATAGCTCCTAGTACAAAAATCAGAAACCATTCTATTCCCTTCCTTAAGGCTTGTCTCCAGTGCATGTGCTTTGAATGCGGACTATAATAAGTAGGGGCAGGCTGTGTCTGGAAGTGCTGGACATCTCTGCTCGAGTTTGAGTGCTTGTTCCAGGCCTCAGGGGATAAAGACAGAGGATTGTTTTCTAGCTCGCCTAGGAGCCCCTGAGCCTTTGCAGATTGATGTAACTGCCTTTATGTACGGAATCTTGCCTGCAGCCTCCCACAGTATGGGGTGGGGAGGGAGGAGGTTGGAGTGGGAGGAGAGAGATAAATTATTCAGCCTCTGCTAAATGTCAGGCACTGTACTGGGTGCTGTACATACATTTCACTGACTCTATACCATGATTTGGCAAGGAAATGTTTTATGAATGAGGCGAAATCAAGAGCTCAGATGTTAGAGCCAGACTGCCTGGGTTTGAATCATAACTTCGCCACCTTAAAAGTATGTGACCGCTCAGTGACTCAGTTTCCCCACTTGTAAAGTGGGAGATACTAACAGAACCAACTTTGGTTGTTTGTTGTTGAGATAAATGAATAAAGAATTGTGAGGTGCTTAGAAGAGTATTTGCCATACACTGTTGTTTGAAAAATAAAGGAAGAGCCGGATTAGAGTTTGAACCTGTGTCTGTTGGCCTAAAAAAGGTGCTCTTTTTCACCTCACCACCCACCATACTCCTGTTCTTTTCTTTCTAGTTATGTTTGAGTAACCAGATCCTGAGTCTGTTCTTTTCTTTTCTCTTTTCCTTACCTGATCAGGATGGGTTTCTGGTCTGAGTAACACTTTGGTTTTCTCTTTTACTTGTCCTAGGACATCCTAGGGCCATGACCCAGCTCTCAAATATTTAAGGCTGTTTATGTAGGCAGATTATAAGGAATCCTTTCTCCATAAGACTGTGGGGGTTGAACTAACCTTTTTAATGGCATTCTCAGTCTTTAAGGATGGACTAAATGATCCTTCATTGTTTCTTTTTAAAAAATTTTATTTTTCAGTTATAGTTGACATACAATATTATATTTCAGGTATTTGTACAACATAGTGATCAGATATTTATATACTTAATGAAGTAATCACAATAAGTCTAGTATTCATCCCTTTGATGTATCTTACTGTTATTTTGTGGGTTGGTTTTTGTCCTCTCTCAAAAATAGAAGCATCTCGTGAGCAGAGTCTATGTCATACACTTCCCATTGTACTCACTCCAAGCAGTTGACTCTGCTGAGCACATAGGTAGCAGCTCGTGGTGTTTGGATTGAGAAATGAGAGCATCGCATTTAATGGCTTTATTCAGTCTCTAAACATAAAATAACATGGGACAGCTTTTTTTCCTCTTCATAGTGGCAGCATCAAGAGTTTATAGTATGGATTTAGGGATCTTTGCTTCATCTAGCAATTTCTGCTGAGATTTTCAGTTCTAACTTGTGTCCCTCTATCTTAGGTCTCCAAATGTTGTGGAGTTGGCTTGAACCTGTGTATCTCATGCCAACTTTCCTTCTTTACACTCTCTCTTAAGAAATGCTGCTAAATATGGGGAACATATTTACACAGTCTTTAGGTGCGATGATGAGGAACATAACATTTGGTCTCCAGTAAGGAAAATATGGAAAGGGGTTTGATTACTCCTGCCTCAGCCCTACCCAACTCACCTACACAGTTTATTTTGGACAGGAGTTTTTAATAATGTTAGAATTTTTGTAAACTGCAGTGGGGTTTTTCACTAAGGATGCAGGGTCCTTAAGGCAAGACGACACTATTAATAGAATGTGGATGTGTGTGGTTTATTTTTGTTTTCAAAATGGAAATGTTTCTTTGGGGGTTTTGGCATGCTCTTTGATATGTTGAAAGATGAGAAAACATCATTTGGGAAACTCAGCACTTATACCATATTAGGAAATTTACAGTGCCTCAGATTTCACATTTAATGTTTTAATTGCCTGGTTTGGTAATAGAAGAATTTCAGGCTTCTCTCTTTCATTTAGTTACCACCACTCTTCCCCGTCTCCAGCTTCTACTTCCTATCCCAGCCCCAGCATGGACTAAGTGTTTGCTCTGATAAAAATAGTTCATCACATGTCCTTTTGAACCAATATAATGTTGACTTCTTACATACTGTGTGTGTGTGTGTGTGTGTGTTTGTGTTTGTGTTTGTGTGATACTACACACACAGTTGTCTCCTATGGTGCTTGAAAATGTATCAGAAGTGCAACTAAAATTGAGTTGTATTTTTGAAATGTTTAAGTTGTCTTTGAATAGCGGTGCTAATCTGAACTTTATGAAGACATCAAAGAAAGTGCTACATCTTGGTATTTAAGAGATACACCTATACATTATAAAAGAGATAGAGAGGAAGATAGGGAAGGAGAGTAGAGAAGAGAGGAAAGATGAGAGTTAGGTTGTATATTCTATGGAGTTTAGGCTTCCCGGAAAAAGCAAGGACGCTGCCACCTCCAAAAGTTGACCTTTACTCTTCTCATAAAACCTTCTTAGGAGAAAACAATGATGAAAGGACTTCTGAAAGTCATTTCTTGTGGGCGAGAAAATGTGGAGGGAGCAATCAGTCATACATAGTCACAAGTTTTAAAAGGAAAATTTGTTTTTATCTAGGAATTGAGGCTCTATCACTAGGTAACTGAGAATGGAGATTATTTTCACTTTCCATAGACAGCTCTTTCTAAATATTATTTGCATTGAAAATATTTTTTCACTTTTTAATATCCAAATATAATTTTGAATTATATAGTAATCCGTGCTTATTGTAGAAAATTCGGAAAATACAGAAAGACCTCCAATAGAAAATAAAAAGAACTTAAAATTATATGTTAAAAGAGAATTTGGATATATTTCCTTTTAGTATTTATTTCTATGTGCTTATGTCTATATGCATTTTTATGCAAGTGGAATCACACTGTATACATTTTGAATTCTTCCTGTAGCAGTGAAATCAAAATGATATTAAATGGCTGTATTGTAATTCTTGTGACTGTCTCACAATTTATTTCACAATTTCCTATGGATTTTCTGCTGTACAAATTGTTGGTAGTGGTGGTTTTATTGTGTTAGGTTAAGCAGTGCTATAAAGAGCATCTTTGAGCATGAATGGTTTTTCCATTATCCTAATTATTTTATCAAATTAGTGTTTGTATGGGAACTACTGTGTCTTTTTAAGCACTCTGTACATATTGGTAAATTCTTTCCCCAGAAAGTTGCACAGTTCCAGCTCTAACATTTCAGAATGTCCATTTAGATGCTCTTCAACCAATACTGATCTCTTTTTTTAAAACAAACAAACAAACAAACAAACAAACTTCCCTAATCTAACAGCAAAAATAATGTTACTTTAATTCATATTTCTTCGTGAATTACTTGTATTTTTGGAAATTTTATTCTTATGTTTTATTGGCTATTCGCTTATTGGGTTTTGTAAATTCTCTAAGCATTTTTCTATTTTCCTTTTGGGATTTTAATGTTTATTGATCTGTGTGACTTCTTATATATTCATGATATTAATCCCGTTTGTTGTTTGACTTCCCTTTTGACAGACATTTAAAATTTAATTTTTGTCTGATGGTAAATGCTTTGTAACATCATTTTTCTTTTCCTTTAGTTTCTTTTCTTTCTTTTCTCTCTTGCTCTACTGAAATTCTCTTCAAAGTTTTCTTTCCTTTTCTATGTAGTTACTCTTTCCATTTCTCTGGCCTACTTTTCCAAATTCATGTCCTGCCACTATTCCAACAGACTCTTGCTTCAGCCAGCTTTCTCTACTATTGCCACGTACCTTACAAATTCCATTTCCATCTCAGTGCACGTTTCCACTACCTGACATACCATCTTAGGCCCCTCTTTCTGTTATCTTTTAAGACAGAGCAGTTATGTCACCTCTTTCAAAAAACTCCCCTGAATACTTCAACATGCAGTGATCTGCCCTTATTTATGTCTACAGTGTTCATTTTGACTTTTCATACACTAATTTAAATCTTTAGCTATATTGTATGCCGTGTATGTTTTGTCAACCTGTGTGTACCGCCAGGCCTTGCAAGCAACGATGCTGTTGTTTCGTGCTCTGCATACCCGCTTCCCACCTGTGTGCCCCAAGCACACACCTAGGACAGTTTCCCCTTGCATGAGAGAACTGAGTACTCAGCAAAATGCTGTTGATTGATCACTCTGGTGGTTCTTTTACCATCTGGTTTTCATTCCCTTTTGCTTTTCCACTTCTTATTATTGGTTTTCTTCTTCAGGATAAAGAATCACTTGGTGTATTTATTTGGGAAACAGTGTTTCATACCTGCCCCCCGTCTCTGAAACATTATCCTGTACCTTCTTTATAATATGACATGTTCAACTGCTACAGAATCTCGAAGTTCAGAAACTGATTAGCTAGCTAATTTTCTTATATCCTTGTATATTTTTGTTTTCTTGCAGACAATGCTATTTTCTAACTCTTAGTACACTTATTTCTCACTTTCTCTGCCAATGCCCCACATTTTGTAGTCCAGACTTGGCTCTTCTGATGTGTGAGTTCCTCCCCACAGTTTTGAAAGGGAACTGGGCATACATGTGTAAAACATTTAGGGAATAGTGAAATGTGGGCCTTTAGTGTCCCGGGAGATTAGGAGGAGACAGAAGGATATAAGTTAGTTTACTAAATAAGGGCATTATAGATGTGATTGATTATGGAGATCGAAGTATTGATAAAATTTACATGGGGCATGGGGAAAGAGAGGGTATTTAATAGTTGGAATGAGAATAAACAAAGGTCCAAGAACTATTAGTAGTAGTAGTAGTAGTAGTAGTAGTAGTAGTATTTGGTGGAAATGAACATGGTATGTAAGTGGGAAATTGAGGATCATAAGGATGTTGAGGCCCAAAATGGGCAAGAGAGGAACATAATTATCTTTCAGAAAGAAGTCAGTCTATGTTATATGTGGAAGCCTGCCGTGAATTTCTATAGCTGCTTGCTAGATCTGTCGTCAGTTTTCTTCTCCAGATTCTGGACTGCTGCTGTCCCCATAGTAATTTTGCTTCTCAGAGCACTTTCCCTTTCTTTTATGTAGCCTCCTCCTGGAAATGACATTCTATACAGACTTACTCAAATTTTCATGAAGAATTTCCCAAACACTGTTTCTTTGATGCTTATTATAATCTTGGCTGGGTGTTGTTACACCAATTGAAAAGTAGGAATCTGAGATTCACTAAGATTGGGTAACTCTCTTTAAGCCACAAAACCATTGAGCAGCAGAACTGGACTTTGAGGCTCGGGCCCAGATACAGTCGGTGCTCTTTGTGGTTAATCATGCCGTGCCTGCCATTTAGGCCCCCTCTCTTCATTCACGTGTTCATTCACTCATTCGGTAGTTTTTGGTAACTCTTGATAGACTCTCTCCTATGTACTGGGCCCAAGTTAAGGCAGAGTTGAACAAGGCACACTTTTTGTTCTCTCTTCGATTTGGAAGGGATCATAGACACAAAGCTGACTTGGGTGACGAGGCTGTGATGGGGAAGCCCGGGTGCTGTGGCTGCAGCTGTTGCAGGGACTGAGGCTTCCTGGAGGATGTGATATCTGAACTGAGATACTGGGAAAAGGTTAAGTGTTCTTCAAAGGAATAATATAAAGGGCCAAAGGTGAGAGCGGGTAATGGTAAATTTGGGGAATTAAGAACAGTTGAATTTGCCTGGAATGTTGAGTGTAAATGGCAGAGGATGAAGCTAAAGAAGAAGGCAGAAGCCAGATCACGTGTGACTTTGATAGCCATGGTTAAAGATTTGAAATACTCAGAGCACAGTGAAGAATCATTCTAAAGGTTTGGAGCCTGAGTAACATAATCAGGTTTGCAGTGTAGACATTCCTCTGATGCAATGGGAGGGATGATCTGCTAAAGTAGAGCCATTAGCAGAGGTAACATTAAATAATTCTCCTTCAGTCTCTGGAGTAATCTGAAGGAATCAGAAGGCTTCTCCTAGAGCAAAGCTAAGTTTGCTATCTTACATGATTTGAGTCCAAATACACAAGCCTTGTTCCAGTTCTTTTTAACATCTGTGAGTCTCCAGTTAGGAAAATAGCTTAAAAATCCATAATGTCAACATAGACCTGGTGTTCAGACTACCTTTTTCCAGCTAGATAATCAAGGCTAAATTTGATTTCATTAAAAT
>NW_011889221.1:394446-514455 GCF_000151845.1 Pteropus vampyrus | reverse complement strand
ATCTTTCAGAAAGAAGTCAGTCTATGTTATATGTGGAAGCCTGCCGTGAATTTCTATAGCTGCTTGCTAGATCTGTCGTCAGTTTTCTTCTCCAGATTCTGGACTGCTGCTGTCCCCATAGTAATTTTGCTTCTCAGAGCACTTTCCCTTTCTTTTATGTAGCCTCCTCCTGGAAATGACATTCTATACAGACTTACTCAAATTTTCATGAAGAATTTCCCAAACACTGTTTCTTTGATGCTTATTATAATCTTGGCTTGGTGTTGTTACACCAATTGAAAAGTAGGAATCTGAGATTCACTACGATTGGGTAACTCTCTTTAAGCCACAAAACCATTGAGCAGCAGAACTGGACTTTGAGGCTCGGGCCCAGATACAGTCGGTGCTCTTTGTGGTTAATCATGCCGTGCCTGCCATTTAGGCCCCCTCTCTTCATTCACGTGTTCATTCACTCATTCGGTAGTTTTTGGTAACTCTTGATAGACTCTCTCCTATGTACTGGGCCCAAGTTAAGGCAGAGTTGAACAAGGCACACTTTTTGTTCTCTCTTCGATTTGGAAGGGATCATAGACACAAAGCTGACTTGGGTGACGAGGCTGTGATGGGGAAGCCCGGGTGCTGTGGCTGCAGCTGTTGCAGGGACTGAGGCTTCCTGGAGGATGTGATATCTGAACTGAGATACTGGGAAAAGGTTAAGTGTTCTTCAAAGGAATAATATAAAGGGCCAAAGGTGAGAGCGGGTAATGGTAAATTTGGGGAATTAAGAACAGTTGAATTTGCCTGGAATGTTGAGTGTAAATGGCAGAGGATGAAGCTAAAGAAGAAGGCAGAAGCCAGATCACGTGTGACTTTGATAGCCATGGTTAAAGATTTGAAATACTCAGAGCACAGTGAAGAATCATTCTAAAGGTTTGGAGCCTGAGTAACATAATCAGGTTTGCAGTGTAGACATTCCTCTGATGCAATGGGAGGGATGATCTGCTAAAGTAGAGCCATTAGCAGAGGTAACATTAAATAATTCTCCTTCAGTCTCTGGAGTAATCTGAAGGAATCAGAAGGCTTCTCCTAGAGCAAAGCTAAGTTTGCTATCTTACATGATTTGAGTCCAAATACACAAGCCTTGTTCCAGTTCTTTTTAACATCTGTGAGTCTCCAGTTAGGAAAATAGCTTAAAAATCCATAATGTCAACATAGACCTGGTGTTCAGACTACCTTTTTCCAGCTAGATAATCAAGGCTAAATTTGATTTCATTAAAATTGTATACTTTTTTATTTTTATCTCCAAGTCATGGCTCTAAAAAATAAGCTATTTTTAACTTTTTTTCCTAAAGTTTCCAGTAATGTTAAAGTATGTCGACAGCAAGTGTAATTAAAAAAAAATTTTTTTTTAAAGCATAAAATGTGGCTCAGGAGCTTTTCACTATGGACTGAGTTCCCCAATAAGACCACGTTGCAGAGTATAGCAAAGAAGCTTGGTGAAAATGTGAGTGCTTCTATCAGACAGTCAGGCTGGGGTCAGGTCGGTCAGTGCAGCCAAACCTTTTGACTAATAGGCCTGCTTTTTTTTCTGTGTAAAGAAAACACTTTTCTCTTGAAGTCCTTTTTACATTTTTCTCATAAACGACTCCCTTTGGAGATTATTTCTTTAATTTGTCCTTCCCTTTCTCCCCAGAAGAGAGATGATACATAATTTCAAGGAGCTGGTGGGCTGGAACCAAGAGCAGAGGGTGGAGGAGGGGACAATGAGGACCTCAGTCCTTACTGTCACTGGAGAACTCTGAATTTGCTGCGCCCCTTTTCAGCGTTCCTCCGGTGGCCTCAGTGTTTCTATTACTTTGGTAGAAAGAGTATGCGATTCCTCCCCCGCCTGCCTTGCCGTCTCGTTGCTATGGAAACTCCCATTCCACACACCTGATTCACACATCATGCTTGGCTAAGTCCAGACAGAGGTCACAGACTGGCATTTGCCCTTTGTTTTCCCTTCATGTGTTTGCCAGGCACTTAAAAATGGATACAGAAAGATAAAAGAGTGGGCAGTGTCCTGTGTGAGGAAACTGTGTCAGGGTAGAAGCTTGGGGATTTCAGAAAATAATACCTGTGAAGAGAAGAGCAAAGCAAATGGAAAAGCCTGCGTGCAGACTTAACGCTTCTCATGGAAGCAAAGGCTTTGATCCTGTGATGTGTCTGAAGGTGATTTTCTGGATTTCTGGGTAAGATAGGAAATAAGTGAACAGATTCAGGAAGCTCTTGCTCCTTAGTGGGTTTTCTAGCCTGTCTTCACCGAATTGTCCAATAATCTGAGCTCTGTGGTGAACTAAAATTTTAGGACTGTAACCTGGCTTTAGGCAAACTATCAATTACAGCTGTGAAATAAGAATCAAGTTCTCTGATGATGCTTCTTATACCTTTGCTTGGCTTTCCTATAAAGTATAATATTTTAGAAAGCACAAATAATTTTGTGGAAATTATTATTCACGAAGGATCAGTACACTGGAGTATATTTCTGTTTTCCCTCTGATTTTTTTCTTTTCCTTTCACATGACTTAGGACACTGTAGAAGAGCAGATAATTAACCTTCTACCCCATCCAGAATTTCTCTTTCATAGGTTGACTCATTTCCTTTTGATTTCTGTTTACGAGGCTGAGCTTTAGAAATTAAAAAAAAATAAAAAATAAAAAAATAAAGACTTTCATATGGACATGGTAATCAGTTCTCCTAAAACATTAGCTTTCATACCTAATGCGCAGTGTGGTTAGGTATCACTCATGTCTTGGCAATAGAAGGAGCTAGCCAGTGCCTGCTCCACCTTATCCCAACTTACTCTTCTGTCTTCTCTAAGTTGTTACTATTCCTCCTATTAGATGGTCTCATTTTACAAAGGATGCCCTCACCATCAGCTGTCAGGAGCTCCAATTTGGAGTCAACCATACCTGAGTGAAAAAAATCTCACCTCCCTTGTGTTCTTGGACAGATGGTTTTATTAACTTCAGGTTCTTCATCTTTGAAATGGTCTTAAGGATATAAGGTTGCCGTCAAAATATTGTAATTTTGAAGTGCTTTGCACAGTGCTTGCTACATAATGTCTATTATTATTGGTAGATCATTTTAGAAATAACATAGCATCTGAAAGAATGTTCTTGCTGTCAGTATTACTAATTTTTGTCGTTACTGACTTTGGTATAGGTGAAGGTAGATACGAGCTAAGAATACGAAGGGTGGATTAAAATAAATAGTTAATTCTTATCAAAAATAGCACTCTCCCTCTCTTTCTCTCATTTCTGTGTGTATACTTGGTCTGTTTTTTGAATCTCACTGCGAGGTCAAGCAGCAAAATGAAAAGGTTGTACACTTATTGGAATACAGAATGCTGTCACAGACTGGTTTAGAGAGCAGTGACGGTCCATCAACCTTTCAAGGCAGTCATGTGTGGACAGGTGTGAATTCTTATTCGGATAATCCAAGGGCCGTTCTCATCTTCCTGACCCCTCTGGCTTCTCACCTCCTCACCCTTCCTCTCTTGTCACATTTTCTTTTATTGTGGTAAAATATATGTACCATAAAATATATCATTTTAACCGTTTTTTAAATGTACAATTCAATGGCATTAAGTACTTCCACGTTGTTGTCCATATCCATTTCCAGAACTTTTTCAGCTTCCCAAACTGAAACTCTCTACCTATTAAACAATAACTCCCAACCCTCCTTCCCACCGGCTCCTGGCAACCACCATTCTGCTTTCAGTCTCTATGAACTGGACTGTTCCAGGTATTTCGTATTAGTGAGATCATGCAGTATTTGACTGGCTTCTTTCACTTAGCATAGTGTCTCAGGGTTCATTCATGTCATAGCATGTGTTAGAATTTCATTCCTTTTTAAGGCTAAATAATATTCCATTGTATGTATGTGCCACATTTAGTTTATCCATTCATCTGTTGATGGACATTTGAGTTATTTCCACCTTTTGGTTATTGTGAATAATGGTGCTATAAACGTTGGTGTGCAAAGATCTGTTTTGTTGTTGTTGTTTCTTTTTTATTATCATAAAAAGCACAACATAAAATTTACCATCCTAACCATTTTTAAGTGTATGGTTTAGTAATGTTAAGTATTTCCACATTGTCGTGCAACAGATCTCCAGGCTTTTACATCTAGCAGCACTGAAACTCTATACCCCTTGAACATCAACTCTGCGTTCTCTTTTGCCCTAGCAATACCTTTCTACTTTCTGTCTGTGGGTTTGACTGCTCTGGGGATTATACAGTATTTCTCCCTTTGTGACTGGCTTATTTTACTTGGCGTAATGTCCTCCAGATTCATCCCTTTTGTTGCACATGGCAGGTTTTCCTTTTTTAAGGCCGAGCAGTTTTCCATTATACCACATTTTTTTTTACCCGTTCATTTGCCAATGGACATTTGGCTGTTGTGAATAATGCTGCAGTGAACGTTGGTACAGATATCGCTTTGGAAAGTAGAACTGCTGGATCATATCGTGGTTCTATTTTTAATTTTTTGCAAAACCTTCGTACTGTTTGCCATAGCTGCTTCATCATTTCACATTCCCACCAGCAGTGCACAGCAAGGCTTCCAGTTTCTCCACATCCTCACCGACATTTGTTATTTTTCTATTTTTATTTTTTTATAGTGGCAATGCTGATGATGTGTATGAGGTGATACCTCATAGTGATTTTTTTATTTCTAATGCATTTTCTTAAAACAGTTTTATATATTAAAAGCAAACAGATGGACTGAGATAATTGTTACATTTAGGATGAGGAGAAGCCTGGGAATCTGAGTGGGTTCTCAGATTAGTTTTTTTTATCCCCTGCGACAGTTCCTCGCAGTGTGCGTGCTTGCTCTTCTGCTCTGCTGTCTCTATCATAGGACCGAAGGTTGAATTTGGCCTCAGTGGTGTGGTGTGTCCTGGCCGACAGTCTGTCGCCCTCTCATGCTTTTGGAGTCCTGGGTGATTAGTAAGCATTTTCTCACGGCAGATGACTCATAATAAAATGTAGCTCCAGATACTAAGTTATTTCAAAAAACAATGATGCCTCACTTTTTTTTTTTAACCATTTCTATTGACTAGTTCTGTGTGGGTTTAGAAATAATAATGCTGATCTTAGGTTAACATTCTTGCGTTCATTCATTCAGAGGCATTAATGGAATGCCCAGAACGAAGCTGTCCACTACAAATACAGTGCAAGCCATATAGTTGGTGTTACATATTTTCTAGTAGCCATGAAATTAATTTTAACAATACATATTATTTAACCCGATATCTCCAAAAGGTTGTCAATATGTAATGAATGTAAAAACCTAAGATAGTCTATTTTTCATACTAAGTCTTTGTAATCTACTGTTCATTTAAAAACTTACAGCACTTCACAATTTGGATGGGCCACATTTCAAGTACTCAAGAGCCACATGTGTTTGATGGCCACCTTATTTAGGTAGTGCGGACTTAGCATATTTTGCCAGGAACATATCAAGTCCAGAAAAGGTCTGCCCTCAGCTCTGCCTAGTGGGCAAGATATATCAGCAAAGCACTTGTGATGGCATTGAGGGTTCAGGGAGGAGATGTGCGGTGTTACAGAAGGCCAGAAGAGGGGCTCCCTGCCTCCGACGTGGGTCGTTCTGCCACCACTAGACCTCATTCCTTTGAACTAGCCCCCCGTCGGGAGAGCGCTGAGCTGGACTTTGGCCTGGGCCCCAGTCCATCAGACGTTAACTTTTTGCCACGTGTTAAGAAGAGCTGCTGGCAAGTTTACATTTAATTACAGACTCTGCCCTGGCCCTGGGTCTGTGAGCAGGATTTCAGCATCACAGCCTCACTGCTCTCCAGCCTGCCTTTCATTCCCACCAGCAGAATTGCTCACCCATCCTCCAGGTGGGGCCGGCCAGGTATACTACCTCAGTCCTTCAAGTTGCAGCCCCTAAGAGGTTAAAAGTGTGGTGCTGAGGGAAGGAAAGGAAAAAAATATTGATTGTTTTCTTTGTCCAGACACCCTTCTACTCACCTCCGGAAAGTGACAGCGAGAGCCCCCGTTGTTAACAGAAAGGTCATTGTCCTTGGATGGGCTTCCCTGAATCCAACCTGTCACCACCCTGACCATCCTCCATTCCCAGCTTCCCAGGCAGTTACAGAGGTTCCTAGTGTGGATGACAGTTAGGCTCCTGCAGTTAGGCAAGCCTGTGCATCTCCCCAAGCTTCTTGCATGGGGAAGGGTGGCCAAGATGTGTTTACAGAGAGCCAGCCAGGAAGCACAAGGAGCGAGGAGGCGCTGTTTCCATTAATCCTCCCACCTCCTTTTGGCTTTCTCTTCTGGCATTGCCTAAGGCCCAAAAGAGGATGGGAATTTGGCAGAGTGGAAGTATATCATTCTATTTACTTACCCCTTCGTCTCATCTCCCTCCTGAGGAAGCCAGGCTGAACCTTTTTTTTCCCCTACCCTGGTCACTTAACACTCAGAGACTTGAAACTCCTTTCCTACTGTTGATGTGGAAGAGAGTTGGAAATATGTTCCTTTCCGGGAGGTGAGTGATATGGCAGAAGGACAGGGTCAGATGAGGTCGAGGGACAGGAGCCAGATTCTTACCAAACCCTTGCAGGCAGCACTGTGACTGCTGGACATGCTCTGCTGGTGGAGAAGGGAAGGCCTTGGAGCTCCCCGCTGTCTGGACTCTTCCACTGATAGGTGGAGTCAAGGGACATGGAAGGCATTTAAGGGAGGTGGGGCTGAGTCTGGCCTTTCTGAAGACCCTACTGGTGTATGTTGTTGACATGTTAAAAGATAGACCCGTTAGTATTGCCAGCCTAGTCCAAGGCTCTACTTTTGACACCACCTAATCTTTTTAATCATATTTTAAACTTTATACTATTAACATGTATTTTTGGGGGAATTGTATATGCCTTCCACCCTTAGGAATCAGATCCATGGTGTAAAGATCACAAGAATCTAAATAATTACTGGAATTAACAAAAAGGCCAAAATAAAATATTTCTTCTCCCAGGAAAATAAAATAGATGAAGGTAAAACACTTGTTCTTCTCATTAGTTGATACTCACAAATCTCCTAAAAGTCAAATTTGTTTTTATAATGTACTTTTGGAGATAGTATTTTTACTAACAAGAAGTGTTAAATTAAGGAGTTCACCCCAGGAAATGAAAACTGATTAAGACAATGGAAAAGGTCACACAATTTGAATGTCACATATGTATATTTATTTTTGTACAGGAATAATAGAAGAGGATCATTGTTACAGCTGTGGCCTATAATCATAATATGCATTTTGGTACCAAAAATATTTTGTATTTTTCTTAGCTTTTACTAGATGGATTGAGCAATTGTTTGAGCCCCTTCAGCAGGTCAGTGGACCAGAGTGGAAGCTAGCTGGAGATAGAACACAGGCTGGTCAGGCACAAGTGACGGCCAGCACAGCAAGATTGTGGGCTCTGAGTTTGAATTCTAGTTCTACTAATTATAATTAGCCCTGTGCGAGGTACTCAGTGTCTCTGAACCTCATTTATTTTCTGTAAAATTTAAATTTTAAATTTATATTTATGGAGTTTACTCATGTAAAGATGGTTCTATTTTAAGCACGTACTCCATAGTGCCTGACAAATATTAAATTATGAGGAAATATTAATTGTTATTATTAATACTTCAGCTGAAAATACTGAGTTTAACTGATAATAGACACATTTACAGCTGCCTTTGTTTATTTCTGCCAGTAGCAAAGCAGTACATTGTTTGGTTAACACTTGGCCTCTTTGAAAAATTATTTAAATATATACTTTTTCTTTGCAGCATTGCAGGTTGTGTGTGTGTGTGCGCGTGCGCACGCGTGTGTGTGTGCACGAGGCCAGTAATTACCCCTTGCAGATGGAGTTGACCAAACAGTCTTTCCCATGGCAACTGAAAACATAAAATAAAATTTAGAAAATTGAAGGTGCTGTCACTGGACTGTGAGGAGTGTGGAAATCATGAAGTTTTTTGTGGTTTTCATCTTCTTTTGTTGAAGGTGTTAGGTGAAGATACAGAGGTCCTACTGAGTAACTGAACAGGATGCCGTTACTCGCTTTGAAGTGAGTAAACTGATCAAAAGTATAAGTGAGAGGGGAAGTGGAGGTTTAATGAAGGAGAGTCATTAATAATTTTCCATGGTTTCAGCAGTTTAAAAGTTGGAAGTTTACATAAGGTTGTTGGCTATGGGGTAAACATCCCACAGACGTTCAGACGTGGTTAAAGTTCCGTCTCTCAGTCTTTAATCTGAAAATAGGAAGCTAAGGCTCGTGAATAACATAGCAAAGGGATTCCTTTATAATTTTAACAGCGAATGCTAATTACCACATGTTCACGGTGGCATAGGTTTCAGAAAGTGACACCATTCTTCTCAAATCCCAGTTGTCTGAAGATTGTTTTTCTTGGGAGGAGAAAGAATATTACTGTTTTGGATTACTAATCCTGCTTTCAAAAAGATTTATGTTAATTTCTCCAAAGGTAATGTTTTAGATGGAACCCAAAACATTAGTTTTCAACGAACAGGTGGTGTCTTTCCCTAGCATCTGTAAAATGATTTTGAACCCATGCTCTCTGTCTCCCTTGTTTGAAAATTAAAGAAGGCTTCATTTATTTGACTGGACGATAGGATTAACTTTGCATTGGAGATTTGGCCTTCTTGATTCTAGAACAGGACTGGAAAATACTACTAGCCTCCCCCCGTACCCATGTATGTTAAATTAAGCCCATATTTTACTTCTAAAAATCAGATTACTTTCCCATCCAAAGATGCAAGGTAATATAAAGCCAATTCTATTAGTAATAATTTTGGGGTAGAAAGAACATGGAGAATTGAAATATATAAAGTAAGGCCCAACATTTAAAAAAGTCGTCTACTTCTCAGTTCTTTTAATGTAAGCAGAGGATAGAATAGTAGGAGGGAAGGTATTATCTTTACTGAGTTCCCATGGTGGGGACACTTGGACTCAGGAACTCTGGGTAGAAGCTAGACTTGTCCAGTTACCTAGTGAGCCCTGGGAAATTTTTGTAACTTCTCTGAGTTTTCCTTTCATCATTTATCAAATGGAGATACGGTATTTTTGTGTGTATATGTGCATGTGGGGTTCGATTAGATGAGATACGATTGATAGTTTGTAACCTATTGGACACTATCCATATCTCTCTTTGTCTCACCTGATAGAGGGGAAGAGGAGGTGCACACAACCAGTAGCCTGGGTAATTATTTTATATCATTCACCTTAACTTATCAAGAGTGGACTGTAAACCAACAATCTTCATTATCTGACCTTCATCAACTATCATTGCCCTAGGCCCAAGAGTTGCTACTGCTAAGACAAAAATCAGTTAAAGAAAGATTCATGTTCTTATACAGATACTTTTTGCTCACTCTTTCCCATCCATGATGGCCAAGTGGGGATATTAACCTAGTTCTGACCTGGGAAAATAAATGAGATTTTCTTTATTCTTTTTGGCACTCCTGCACCATGAATTTCGGTCTTCATAAGTTGTAGGAGCTGGTAGTTTCTTTCTTCCCAATAGTGGCCTCTTTTACATTGTAACCTAAGGAACAAACTTTGGAACTCTGCAGGGAAAAGTGGTACATTGGCAGTTTCTCTTAACCTGAGAGCTCAGGGCTTTTGTATAATATCTGTGCTCCAAGTTTCTATTCTGCCTGAAACTTAGGTAAGGAAAATCTGTCTCTACCTTCCATCATTCTTGCCTTATTCTAATATAACAGGAGTAACTCTTTTCTAATAGTGTTACCTCACTTTTATTTCTGCCTTCTCTTCATTGAAGAGTGGAATGGACATCTTGTTGCTCTCTCAACTGGTTTTGATTTAAAACAGTGGAGGGTTGCCTCCACACGCCACTGCAACAGCCAGTGCCCTCAGCTCTCCTTGGGCTTATCCCTGGCCTAGACCTTGAGCATATACTCTTTGATACTAGGACCCTTGATGAATTCTGAAAACAAGTTATTAACATCCCACTGTGAGAAAGAAATGAATTGGTGGTCTGATTAAAAATGGTAGACATAGTATAAACATTCATTCCAGTGATGTAATAAGAAATAGGAGTCAAGATCAGGGATCTATTGTTAACTTTGCCACTGACTAGAATTGTAAAGATGGTAGAAGAACTTGATTTTATGTGAGAACTATCTCTCACATAAAAATCAAGTTTATGGACCTCATATCCAAATATGAAGTTATTTTATATTTCAATTTATGAAATAAGATTTTAGACTGAATTATCATTAAGATTTCACTCAGCATTATGATTCTCTTTGTATGTCTAGGACTTTATGCCCAGTACTTCTGATTATAGTTTAGTCGTCTTTATTAAGGATTACAGTGCTTGCATTTTATATTACCTAAAGAATATAACATGTTATTCAAGATCGGTCTTTTCCATTAACATGTTCAACACACAAAGCACACTGGAGATAAAATACAGTTTTCCACGACTGACTAGTCTGCCCCACTGGGGAGACTGGCCAAGGACAGTTATCTCATAAAAGCAACGGAAGAAACTGAGGTGTAAAGAAGACGTGGTGTCATACCTTTTATTGGGTCTGTGGAAAGGAGACTATAATTTAAAACTCTGAAAAGCTGAGTTCAAGACTAGAGATTACTTTTGGAATCACTTGTTTTGGAACCTTTAAAGATGGAATCATTAGATCAGAATTTACTTAGGTGTTCTTTGAAGATGGGAGAATTTTAATTGCCTTTCTAAAGTCTGAGTGTCAACTTTAGCCAGTGTTCAGATGCTTCTCTTTAACATAAATCTCTGTTGATAGTTTATGGATTCTTTTCAGAAGAAAGTTAGAAAAATTATCTAGGTGCTTATGAAATCCAACAAAACTACAGTTCGAAGATAGAAATGTTCCTTTAGAAAGCTTTATATCTGTTCCTGAGAAAGATGTATGAACAATGAACCAGACTGTTCTTGTTCTTGTTTTAAAATAAACATATTTGTAGACTTGTAGTTGGCTCCTGATGAACCATTCATGGAGACATTTAAGGCATGAGCTTTGCATTGGTATTGAACCAACTGAATAAAAGCTGTTTATAACCTTGTTATACCTTTCCAACATAAACACTATCTCTCACATAAATCATTTTTATATTAGTTTATATATAACATCATGTGGGCGGTTTTTCTTTTACTTTTTGTCTGATCTGGATTGCTAGCTAGGCATATATACCCCCTGACAGTGGTGTTCTAGGTTATCTTTTTACATTCCAAATTGGCATAAGCCAGAGTTATTTATTTCACACTTGTCAAGGGATAGCACTTATTACTATATCCTAACCAGGGCTCACAGTCGATGAATATTTTTTAAAAGCGGTTTCAATTTTCTGTGTATACAGGTATACCCTTTAAATGAATGCTTGCATTGAGCAATTCATTTATATCTTATCCTTACCTGTCATGATTGTCCTCCACTTGAAATAGTTTGTTTCTGTAGAGAATCTCAGGAAGCTTGGCTGTCCATGAATATTTTGTGTTAACTATATCTAAGAGGATAGGGAATGCTATATATTTTTTTCAAGAAGATTAAAATTATACATTGGAATGCTTATTTTATTCATCTGTGAAGATGAATAGACTTTATTTTTTAATGCAGCTCTAGGTTTACAGCAAAATTGAGAGGAAGGTACAGAGATTTCTCATATACCCCCTGCCACCACATAGGCACAGACTCCTTTGTTATCAGCATCCCCTCCAGAGTGATACATCTATTATAATTGATGAACCTATATTGACACATTGTTACCACCCAAAGTTCATAGTTTACAGTATGGTTCATTCTAGGTGTTTTACGTTTAGACAAATGTATAATGATATGTATCCATCATTATGATATAGGAAGTATTTTCACTGCTCTGTAAATTCCCTGTTCATCCCTCCTCATCTTCCCAAGCCCAGGCAACTACTAATCTTTTTACTGTCTCCATAATTTTGCCTTTTCCTGAATGTCATAGAGTTTTTAGCCTTTTTGGATTGGCTATTTCACTTAGTAATATTCATTTACATTTCCTTAATGTCTTTTCATGGCTAGATAGTTCATTTCCTTTTAGCCCTGAACAGTAGTCGTCCATTGTCTGGACATACCACATTTCTTTATCCATTTTTCTACTAAAGGACATCTTAGTTACTTCCATGTTTTGGCAATTATGAATAAAGCTGCTAAAACTATCCCTGTGCAGTTTTTTTGTGTGAACGTAGGTTTTCAGCCTTTTTGGGTAAATACCAAGGAGCACAATTGCTGTATGGTAAGAGAAGGTTTAAGTTTTATAAGAAACTGGTAAACTGTCTTCCAAAGTGGCTATACTAGTTAGTATTCCCACCAGGGATGATTGAAAGTTTCTGTGGCTCCATGGCCTTGTCAGCATTTGATGGTGTCAGTGTTCTGTATTTTGGTCACTCTAAATGGGTTTGGAGTGGTATCTTGTTATTTTAATTTGCATTTCCCTGATGACATGATGAGAAGCATTTTTTCACATGTTTATTTGCTAATTGTATGTCTTCTTTGATGAGTTGTCTGTTAATGTATTTGGCCTATTTTTAATTGGATTTTTTTCTTGTTGACTTTTAAGGATTCTTTGTATATTTTGGATATACAAGTTCTCTATCAACATATCTTTTGCAAATATTTCCTCCCTGTCATCTGTTTTCTCATTTTTTGACTGTATCTTTTGCAGAGCAGAAATTTTAAATTTTAACGACGTCCAGCTTTTAATTATTTTTTCCATAGATTGTGCCTTTGGTATTGTATCTAAAAAATCGTTGCCAAACTAAGTTTATTTCTATTTTCTTCTATATTATTTTCTAGGGGTTTTTTAGTTTTGTGTTTTACATTTAGGTCTGTGATCTATTTTGAGATAGTTTTTGTGAAGGGCATGAGGTGTGTCTCTAGATTTTTTTATATGTGGACTTCCAGTTGTTCCAGCACCATTTCTTGACGAGGCTGTCCATGCTTTATTGTATTGCCCTGCCTCTTTTTTGGAGACAAGTTGAACATATTTATGTGGTCTTTTTCTGGTATGCGTCTTCTGTTCCACTGATGTATTTATTTGTTTATTCCTTCGCCAAAACCACACTGTCTTGATTAATGTAGCTTTCTAATAAGTCTTGACATTGAATAGTGTTATTCCTCCAACTTTGCTCTTCTCCTTGAATATTTTTAGCTATTCTTGGACTTTCACAATATTGGAAAGTGTTTGTTTATTTATTTATTTTTTGGAGGGTATGTCTGGATAGAGAAGATAATCATGATAAATATGAGATGCCTAGAAAATTTGGAAGGTTGGAAAGAGTGTCTTGTTGACCAACCTTTCCTTGAACTGTGTATCTATACCTGTTAATTAAAGAGATCAGCATTTGACCAGAAAGTTTTGTTAGAGAAGGTTTCAGTTCTTTTCTTAAAATTTACCTGACTGTAACAGATAATAGTTCTGTTGCTTTTAACATGTCATTTTCCTAATAAACAATTTCAGTGGCTCTTTACACTTACTGAATAAAAAGCTAACACTTAAGACCACTAGTAGTTGACTTCAATTTGTCTTTCCAGTTGCGGCCTCCACAACTCTCCTTTGTGAATGTGTATTCTTAGAGGAGCCATAGTTTGGGAATGGGGGAGATGCTGGATTTAGAAAATCCTGAGTTCAAATCCCCATGCTGCATTTATTAGTTTTGTGAACTTCATCAAATCATATCATTCCCCTGAATCTTAGTCTTCTAAAGGCTAAAATAAATAAATGGATATATTGACTTGTTTTTATTTGTGATACCACGTAAGTATGTACCATGTAGGGCCAAAAATTTAGATTCATTCCCTGAACTACTTGTTAAGGCTTATTTAGATTTGTAGAATTGTAGTATATAAACACAGGATATTTGGAATTTAAGAAATACTCATTTTCCTTGTCCTCTGTTTAGGTGGTAAATTCTTTTTTCCTATTATCTAGTATCAAAACACTTTGGCCACAAGCAGAGATCATTTTAATAATATATTTGGGGCACAAATAAACTGTTTACAAGTTGATACATTAAAAAAGCTATACACAAATCTTTTTGACATTTATAGTCAATCTTAAATTTTATATGTTGCTCAGTTATGAAGAGGAGAGTGAACATAAAATTCGATTTTTATTGGATTACTCATATGCTCAGTATTACATTTTTTGGTCTTATCTAATCCTACAGAAATATCTAGGAGGATCTACAATTCACTGTTCTCAGATACTGCTCACCATCTGCTTTCTAAGTGAAAAATGAGTATCATATTATACCTTTACTGCCCTTTATCTGCTAAGTCCAAACTCAGGAGAAAGAGGTCACTATTCTTTTTACAACTAACTTGATACTAACATTGCATATTCCATCATATGCCTTCTTTGTACAGTTTTGTGGTAACCATTTACTCTTTCTTGGCCCCCTTATATATAAACTCTGCCCCCCCCGCTCCCCGCCACACATACACACATGTACTTTTTACAACAGATATTCTTGGCTCAAGGAAATAGGGAACTCATTCATTAGGAATGTTTGGGCTGTTCAGAAACAAAATGTTTTTTGCTTTCTTTAGTATTTTTTTTTTCTTTCAGACCCAACCAGTGTGGAGGGGAGAGAGTGTAACAGGATTTTCTTGCAAAACTGATGTGAATCACAGCCAGTTCACAAATTTAGATAGAAATTGGGAGGAATAAAAATATTAAGATTGCATGGCTCTGTATATTAGATGCTTCATATACATTATTTAAGTTTTATCAAAGGCATTAGCTATGGTGAAGATGATTGTGACAATAACTAATTTTATTGGACAGATTAGGAAGCTGGCTCACAGAACCAGGCAACCTGACCCAAAATATATTGTTAGCAAGCGTCGTAGTGTTTCCTTGTTTACTTTATTGTATGTGACAAAAAAAGAGAGGTATTTTGTGCAATCATATAGGTTGTAGTAAAAGCAATAATATAATTGTATTTCCTTTCAAAATCTTCAATGATTTTATGCCCTATAGGAATATAATATTTTAGGATCAGATTTTTATACTGCTGTCTATGCCATATGCTTAGAATGGCAGTGATTTTTATGGCAGAGATTTGCTCAAGGGGGACATTTTCTCATCATCTGGAATGTATTACTAAAGTAGTCATTTAAAAGAGAGGAGTATATGAAGATGACCGTATAGCAATAACTCTATCATTAAATGCTTAATGACAGCCACGTATGTGTCTGTTTGCTTTATCTGTGTTAACTTTTTTTACTGCATATAAATGCTATTGTGAGGTTGGCACCATTAATTTTCTATTTACAGGTGAAGAAGCTGAGGCACAAAATGGGGTTCATAACTTGCCAAGATCCCAAGGCTATTGTGGGTCCAAGTCCTCTGACTCTACTGCTACTCTGTAGTGCTACTTCTTAGCCTGAGCAGTTAGTGATAGTGGCTCCCTGAAAACCTTGACTTGGCTTCAGTTGACTTAGAAAATAGTTTTGTATGTGTGTATTTCCAAGCCTATCATATTTTTTCATCGAGTATAAAGAATGCCCACTTTTTAGAACAGTAGTTTCAGGATGTAACTCCAGGCATAGTTAGAGGGCAAGAGAGGATTAAGTTATTCGGAAGGGTTCGGAAAAGCTCTTTGAGCATCCTCTCAAAAAATCAGAGTTTCAGCTGGGCATTGGGTCTCAATGTTTGCAGAGAGTGGGAAATTTTGTGTCTTTTCACATAGGTGTCCCCGGTCGTCTTGGTCTTCAGCCTGAACTACTCAGTGATGGAAAAACAGATCTTGGGAAAGATGAAAGAGAACTAACCAAAATACCACAAAGTTTTCAAAGGACTAGAATTTCATAGCTGTAATGTATAATTCCACTGTTCTTGTGATAATTTACATATGATTGTTTATCTTTTTCTGTTTGGGAATATATTTTCTTTTATATTTAAAAATATTCTCTCTTTAGAGTCCTTTAAAGTGTCATCATTGGAGAGCAGAAATATGCAAACTAGGTTTTTTTCATTCTATCCTTTTTTGGTCTTTTTAGTCTTCGGGGTACTTTAAATGCTAACTTGTTCACTGGCACACTGCCTCAGTGTATGTTTATTGAACAATTACTGTATGCCAGACCCTCTGCCAGACCCTAGGGATAAAAATGAGGTGCCGAATCTGTCCTCAGGGCATTTGGATTGGTGGGAGGAACTGTCCTGTACTCAACTAGTCACAATGCAGCTGAAGAAGTGCTACATTAGCACAAAGGAGGAAGGAAGTAATGCCTCTTGTGGTTATCAGCAGCCCTGTAAGCTAAATCTATGATAGCAGAGCTGAGTAGGCAAAGGTAGGCCAGGCAGGCACAGGAGACTAGAGTGCCCAAAAAGCCTGGAGCATTGGAAGGACCCGGATAATTATCATCATCTCACAGCTAGAAAAATGAACATTGCCGCCTGCTTAGTTTACCTGTGATGGAAAAGCCACCAACTCTCAGGGCTCAGGGATCTCCCTGACCAGTCTTCATTTATTACTGGCTAAAACTGAGCTGCTGCTGCCGCTTTTATTTTCTAACTTTTTCTGGTTAACTTGATAGAGTTGAATTAGATATAGGTGTTTTTCACATTAGGCGCTAATCATACTGAGGAAGTAGGGAAAAAAACTAAGCTGCCCATTGTGACACAATGGAATGTAAAGTTTCTCTGCCATTTGTTTCTATGTCATTTTCATGTTTGTTTTTCTCAGGAAATTCTATTTTTCTGCTATCCTTATTATAATATATATCTTTGATCACTACCTCTGTGTCCATATTACTGCCTCTCAGCTTTTTGAGAGCCATCCTGGACAAGCATGGCATGTCCGTGGGAAGACTTCCTCTGTTTAATACCTTAAATTTGCTAATTTGGCATTTTATATTGGGATAGCCAAATGCTCATGTTTAAATAACTTAAAATTGCTGGGAAAATCATAAATCTGCCTGACATGATGTTAAATAGATTGTGCCTATAAGAAACTTTGCAGATGGCTAAGATAAGTACGAAGGGTGTTTTATATGTTTTGACTTACTGTCTCTTCAATTACATTATATAAAATTCAACAGACTACTCCATGATCATTAAGAAAATGAATGACTTTCCTGTCTTAAACACAAATACCACAAACTACAGGAGGATTATAATTGACAGGTCTCTACTAAGAGTTAACTTGTATTCTCCAAGAGGACTCACAAAAATGTGGTGTCTACCATATTTATTCAGAAAAATATATTCTTAGAGAATTTTCTCTGACACTGGTTACTGTAGTTTAGCAACTTAATTCTACCTGTTAACTTTGCTTATTCAACTAGCTGGGTGTCTCAAACATAAATGTGTAAGATAAAAGAGCACAGTGCCAAAACTTTATAATAACATGATGTCAAAAATAAATATGTGCGTGCGCGCGCACACACACACACACACACACACACACACACACACACACACAGTTGAATACACTTTTCATGATGTTCTGATTCAGGGAAACTGGAAGATGATTTGGAGGTATTATGATTAACTTTGTATTTACTCCAGAAAATTTCACTTGAGGAGAAAAGATATTCTTAGCATGCAATAGAAACCCGCATTTTGTTATATAATTTATTTTGTGATTTAAATATGATTCAGTAAATCTTAATTAAAAAGGTAGTTGAATAATGAGTGAATTTAGTTTCAAGAGAAAAAATTAGTGCATAAATGACCTACTGTTTTTACAAAATGAACTGTTGACTTGTGGATATGGTGTGATTTTTGTGAGCCTTTTCTCCCCCTTTCCCGTCTTCTTCTAGCCCCATCCATACATCCTTTCCTAACATCCTTGGTCAGAGGAAATCACTTTGAGGAAAGAAATCTTCAGGAGTTTTAACGTAGTTCATTTTAGGATGAGAGTTCTACTCATCATAACATCATTGGCTGATTTAGTAATTTCTGGAATTCTGCCCAGACTTGAAAATACTTTCAGTGCCCTTTGCTGAATACTGCTGTTTTCTACATGTTTTCCTTCTGGGATTAAACTCTACAGGATTTTTTAAAAATACATTCCAGTGGTAGAAGTATATTGGCTAGTAAAGATTTCTTTAATCGACCTGGTTATGGTAGAAATGATTCAGTCCTCCTGCTTCTAATTTTTCTCCTTTTAAAACCAGAGATTAATAACCTGCTGTTATCTCCATCACCCTGTTGAGAGATTCTGTCAACAGTAGTTTAAAAAAGCAGCTATGGGGTTAGATCTGGGAAGTGGCTAAGGTCGTAACAAAACTAAATTCATGTTTTTCTTTTCAGTTATACCCGGACAAATTAATAAATTGTTACCAAATTCACAATCTGTATTCCCTATATGAGAGGGAACTTTTACCCCCCTAAAAAGTCTGTTGAAATAAAATTCCCTTTGGACTATTTTCTCCCACTCTGAGGACACATGCCTTTCCCCAGTCCGTTTTCTCTGCTCTCAGTACCTTGTGTATGGTGAGCATTCAGTAGTCAGTGAATGAATTCCTTTGTCATTGTGTCTGTATTGTGTCGAGTGGAAGTCTGCATCTGAACAATAGCTTAGCTGGTGGATGCTCTGCACTGGGGAGGCCCGGGCTCAACTTCAAAAGTGATTTCCCCATCCTGACAGGGCAGGACATGCTTCCCTTGGGCTGGGAAGGCACAGCTCCATCCTCATTAAAGAATGCACCTCCCTTTAGCTTTTTCTCTTCCTGGGAGCTGTTGAGTCCAAGTGTGACTGCCAAAAGGAATCCAGGAAAGCCAAAGAGCCCGAGCATGTCAGGCCTTCCTGTAGCTGCCACACACACTTAAAATCCCAAGGAAATGAGTGAGGATCAGTGGGAAGGGGAGAGCCAACCAGGTGAGCAACCACATCAGTCTGAAGACTGAAGCAACAGGATAGGATCCTTGGCAGTTCTGTTTATTTGGCAAGATTGGGATATGACCTGAGCTTACACTGAATTACCTCACAGCAATTATTTTTTTTACCAAGCACAGTAAATGCTAGGATGACTCCGCCAAGCTCTTGAGCCGAGGACAGATGAATAAATCAAAGAATATTAATTAGTCTCCAGGTGTGATTGGGGAGAGTGTCTCTCTTCTTTCAGGAAAGGGTTAAATCCCAGCTTGCTCCCCCATCAGGTGAGGTTCTTTTGTTCAAAGCCAGTACAAGAGCTTTAACATAGTCTACTGATTTTGGTATGTATGGGTGGATGTGTGTCTGCAAGAGGTGGCCAGGGCTGTTTTTCCTCTTTATACATGTAAATCTCGTTTTTTGCTGTCTTTGGGTTTATATGTTTTAGAGCTACCTTCTAGGTGAATTTAATTAGACTATTGTAATTTTTTTTTTTTTGACATTTTAGTAATGAAATCACTGGCTGGAGCCTTATGTCAAGTTTGGTACTATAATAGGATTTTAGCAGGGTTCCATTGTAATTCTAAATTAGTTTTAAATGTCTGCCCCTTGCCTTCCTTTCCATTTATGTTAAATGTTACTACTACGTGGAGAGCAGGTATTTTAAAGATAACAACACATCGTTTAGAAACTCCTTCTGCTCTACTTCTCCTAAAAACCATGTAGAATGTTAATAGAGAGAGTTTAATCCCTGAAACGACTCTCAGGCAGAGTTTCTCAACCTCTGCACTATTGACATTTTTAGCTGGATAACTCTTTATTGTAGAGGGCTATCTCGTGTGTTGTAGAGTTAATAGCACCTTGGCCTCTACCTACTAATTGTCAGTAGCAGCCCATACCCACATTGCACAGCCAACAAAGCACCACGGAGGGCAAGATTGCCCCCGGTCGTGAACCACTGCTCTATCAATAGGTTTAACTAAGTAAAAGAAGGTTAAAAATATAGTGAAGATGTAGATTATGGACCTGTCAGTTTTGCTTTTTTTAAATAACCTGTGCAATGAATCAGATAAAATAAAGTAAATCCTTACGAGATGGGGTCTACTGCTATAATTCCTACTTAGACACCAGTGATCTATCCATTATTGACTAGAATTGGGTTTGGATTAATACCAGCAATTATAACTCACTTAGAACAAGTATCAATTTTGATGCTCTCATTATCAATGGAAAAACTTCCAGGGACTTATATAATATGCAGAACTTTCTGTGAAGGGAACACCCTGATCCCTGGGTGCTTTCATAGTACTGGTTTATTGGGCGGAAAGATGGAGTGCTTGGAGAACAAGATTCAAATGAGGCTCACGTAAGACTTTAATAACTGAATGCATGAATTGAACGAAGAAACACACCCATTCTGCACTGTAATTCAGCAGTGTTGTGAATGAGAGGTCAGATACAGGACCTGAAGACTGGTTTCACTGAATTTGCCATCTTTTACATTACTAAAAATTGTCTAGAATATTGCATTCTTCCTCTATAGAATTGTAATTCATTTTTCTCTGTTCTCAATCTCCTTCCAAATTTACCTCTACCTCTATAGTAGAGTGTTTGAGTTGCCAGACAAGTAGAATCATGTCTCTACTGTGATTTAACATTAAATGTCCTGTTGTCTTTATTTCATATTTCATTTTTTCCCCTCTCTATTCTCTCTTCACATGAACATACATGTTTGCCAGGCACGTTTGCTTTTCTTTTTTCTTTTTCTGATGTCCCGTCCCTCCTGCCCTTGTTTTCTTCCCTTTTCTCTGACTATAGAACCTGTCAGGTGGCTTCACTGGCATCATCTTACCTTTTTGAACTGTTACCCAGAGACGTTCATTCATTATGCCTCGGGCACTCTCTTCCTTTAATGCTATATCTCTCTGAGGGATAGTTAATGATCTTTGCAGCAAATGAAGGTGAACTGCAGTCACATTATTGTTATAATACAGCCAACTGTATGGAACAGATTGGGCTGAGCTTTGAACAGCTGGGGCTGGCAGAATGAGTGTTGACTACTCTCGGAAGAGTTCCAGAACTGCCAAATCATCAAACTTGAAGGGGAAAGAGGGACAAGAAAGGTTATGGGAATAGTGGATTCCTGCAGGTGCTTTTTGCCTTAGCGACCTACCTTTTTGAAGCTTTCACTGATTTATAGATCTGGGAACACATGGACTTGATTGAACCCAGGAGTTGCTGTTACTGCTGTTGGCGTTGCCTGCTTTGTGGCTGGGATGGTATTACTGTTCATTTGCAGGCACTGAACATGTGATGAGATAGATACTTCTGTTGTTAACACTTGTGCCTCTCTTCAGTCCATTGAGACTATCTGTAGTTTTAAGGAGAGTTTTGACTTGCAAAGACGATAGAACCCTGATATAAATATAAAAGACTGTTGGAACTTTTGGACTTGGACTATAGTGTGGCTTCCTGGTGGTTATAATAAACAGGATCAGTGTGAGGTAGGGCAGATATCATGAGCCAGTGGCCCAGAGAGCCTGATCTAGCCTTTACATATGTTTGCCCATACAAGGAAATATGCGTGTGTGTGTATTTAAAGAACCAGCTGCCGATATTTTTCAAATGTTTGATTAAAAAAAAAGATTAAAAAAAATAAAAATCCGGTTAGATTTTCCGTAGAAGCTGGATGATCTCCCTTCCTTGGAACTGTAGTTTCCCATGGTAAATGTCAGCTGAGGCCGAGTAACAGCTACGCCCTCCCTACCTGTTCTAAGTAGGCAAGGCAGGGCTTTTTCAAGAGTCCTTACCTCACACCCTCACAGTTTCTTTTTGATTGGCCTCTGCAGGAGAAGCGCATCAGAGAACAGACAGAGGCTTGGGGATGAGGAAGAACTGGGTTTGAATCTTAGCTTCACCACCAACTTTGCCAATTTTGGCAAATTATTTACTTTCCTGAGTCTTAAGTTTCCTCATGTGTAAAATGTGAATGTGGTTCTTCACCTCATATGGTTGCTGGAAAAAATATTAAGTGACTTAGCATATTTGACAACCCTAAAACAAAGCTATGTGTATACCTAGTAGGATTGCTACATATATTAGCCATTATTGTCATTTTCAATTGCCATGTATCATAGGTGAATTGATACAAATTCTTTAAAGTCACATTGATCATGTTATAAAATTAAGTAAATACTTCTATTACTTGGGACAATGAGGGGACTTGTGGCTTCACATATTTTTATTTTTGTCTTGCACTATAAAATGTACAGTGTCTCTAAAGGGAATAATACAGTAGAATCTGAGATCTTGAGGGGGAGGCATGATCTAAAAAGAGAAAAATCTTATAATTTAGTTCATATTAGGTAGACACTTGGTTTTCTTTTGACTGGGTCATGCCTTTGTAATTTTGGATCTAAACTGATGAAGTTTGTTGTCCCATCCTCATCCCAATGACATTCAAAATCAGGATGACGATAACCCTTTGGACTGAAGATACTCAGAATCTTCATAGAAAAAAAGATACAGGAAGGAGAGCACTACATCAGTTAATATATTTCTTAGAAACAGAGTTAAATTTAGTTTGTGTTAGGCTTGCTTTGTTATTGAATGCAGCAGTTAATCAGCACTTCGTGCTTACAGATTCTTTAAAATTTCAAAGAACTTTTTTCTACATCATTGCATTCAATTGGAATCTTTTCTCTCTCATGTTTGACCTTTGACATCTATCAGAAGGTTCCAGCGCACATTTGGCTGCCACACCAGGTTGGGGGCAGGGGCTTCCTGGTTATTATATATATGTGGTTAAGAAATGCAGGTTTTTCCGCCTATTTTTCTACTTCCTGCAAAGATGGGTGGATATTTCACTTAAATGCATACTCTTGTCTCAAAATGGTAAAGGATAATCGTTCAGTAATTTCTTATACTTTGTGAAGGTATCTGGAAAAGTCTCATGAGTTCCAGTGAAAAGCTTCTTAGAAAGAAGGCAAGATGGCTAGAAAATGTGAAGGCAGCTCTGAGACCACTGAGAGAAGATTGATGTAAAAGGTGACAAATGATATTTGTGATTAGCTTGGTCATAGTGTTCAGAAATCAAACCACGTGGTACACATGACCAGTTGACCAGTTGACCAGTTATGTTTCCAAATTTTGTCTTAACTCACCTTGAATGAGTAAATGTCATTGTCAGGATAATGACAGTGAACAGAAGACATGAGAGAAGAAAATGTTATTTTTAGAGACCTACTTTAAAAACAATTTGTGAGTTGAAGTATAAGTCTACCTCTGGACCTTAAAATTGGGTCCAAACCCAGATTGTGGTAGTAGGTGATTACTTAGGATCCCTTCTCTTTCCTGTCTTCATCTGACACTGTTGAAGGAGGTGGTGAAGAGAAAGAAGGAAGGAGATGAAGAAGGGAAATGAAAATGAAGGGTGAAGAAAAAGGATTCTCTATATTATCAACATTTTGTCCAAAAAAAAAAAAAAAGAATTTTGTGTTTAAATCTAAGGAAATATTTAGGTTGATCAATATGAAATTGTCAGTATTTCAATTGTACAAAAATGGCAATTTTATATATTTGACTGAATACAATTATTACATTTTTGCTAGAATTTCTACAGGTCTTCTGGGTATATGGAATAGTTTAAAGAGACAGAAATGTTTTTGTCATCCAATTGGTGAATGTTTTTGCATACACTTTGTCAAAACATACAGATATTTTCTGCTTGGATTCCCATTGTTATCAGTTTTTTTCCTAAAATGGTTGTTATTGGGTCAAATCTCATAGCAGAGGAGACTGAAAGGCAAGCATAATGTGAGTTGTGGTTGGTTGAAACCAGTGGTGTCTTATCATTCATCTGGGGACATGAATGGCAGACGAGATCCGGAATTGGGTTTTTACCTTAACAGACTTAATGTTTGTTTTGAAAATAAATGGATGTGAAAAGATGAAATGCTATCCACCTGGACATGATTTATCACAACCTGTTCTTAGGTTAGATTGAACCTTGTTGAAAGTTGTGAAGTTTGCTCAAGTAGGCATTTTTCCCCTTATTTTTGTGGGTCAGAATGATCCCATGAATACTATTATAGTCTGAGCAAGAAACAAATTCACTTAACTAAGAAAAACTAAAAGTCTCAAGAGGTCCTGGAGGTAGTACAGTCGGCGATCCTCTGGAGATGGTAGTAAAGGTCGTGTGTGTGTGTGTGTGTGTGTGTGTGTGTGTGTGTGTGTGTGTGTGTGTGTGATTCACGGGCAGGCTTTTTCAGAATGAAAGAGACAGATGCTTCCTTCGCTTGCTTGTTTCCTGGTTTTCAGAGCCTTTTTTTGTTGTTATTTTAAGATTGGGTGCCTTTTCAGTCTGTCAGTGAGGATGTGGAGAGCCCATAAGCGCATGCGCCCACCTCTGTGACTTGCTCTTCCTTGTGTAATATCAAGTGGAAGTGCAAAGCACCACAACTGCTTTGAGCAGAGCCCACTTCCCTTCACCCAGAGAGAAAGTGAAGCAGTTATACCAACATCAATCAAGGAAAACCCACAGGCTGAACTCACACCGTTGAAGCAGGTGTGTGAGTGAGCACTCTCCAGTAGGCACACGTGATTGAGGTGTACCTCGGCATCTTGCCCACAGATGTCAGTTATGATGACTGTGTGGGGCTCTGCCCACTCCTCAGACAGCCAAGACAAGCCTGTCATACTTGTGGGACAGAGCAAGTGTAGCTAGCTCATGTCATCTCAGTAGCTGATTTATGGAGACTAGGGAAGTGTGTAAGGTCTGGTCGTGTGTGCGTGTGTGTGTGTGTGTGTGTGTGTATGTGTACAAATACATTTATGTTTCATATGCCTATGTGTATACTTATATACACATATGGGTGCATACATGCAAACATACACATTTAAAGCAAAACTCAAGTGGGCCATGAGGTAAAGAGAGAATATGAACAGCTAAGACATTTTTAAGTGTCTGACGATAAGGTGAAGGTGCTAATAAAAAAAAACATACATATCTCATCCTAAGTTGAGACATCCTGATATATATTGAGCTTTAGGAATTTCTGCAAAAGCTTTGAGTGATTTTAAAAAAAGGGAAACATTTAACACTAGGACTTCAATGTATATTGTACCTTTTAAACAGTTGTTATTAGTTCTCCAAAGCTACTTGTATGGGTTATTGGTTAAGAGTATCCACAATGAGACGATGCTTCAAAATGTTATGCATTATTTCTATTTTAATATGTGGATTATCATCTTTCCTCTAAGCAACGGAAAGTAAAACAAGTTACACTTTTTTTACCATGAAAGCTTGATAAGTTTGAAAATAAATATATCTAGTGTCCTTTAGATATGGGAAAAAACATACTATTTAGGAGGAAAATTTTTATATACATAAAAATATCAAGATTATTTTGCAGTAGAGCTGACCCTTGAACAATGAGAGGGTCAGGAGCACCTACCCCCAGCACAGACAGAAATTTGTGTATAACTTTTGACTCTTCCAAAACTTACCTACTAATAACCTTCCCTTGGTTAGAAGCCCTACCAATCACATTAACAGCTGATTAACACATATTTTGTATATGTATTATATATTGTATTCTTGTAAGAAAATCATAAGAGAAAATACATTCTCAATGTTTATTGAAAAAAAATCGAGTATAAGTGGACCCACCCAGTTTATACCCATTGTATGAAGGGCCAATTTTGTATAAGATTAAAAGCCACAAAATGCACTTATTCATAGTTCTGGCATACAGATTCTAGGAATATTTATTCTAAGACTATGATCAAACGTGTGTAAAAAGATTTTACTACAATAATGCTTCATCATAAACTTATTTTTGATGTGCTTTGTTATAAATGTCTAAACAATTTTGGGTAGTTAAATAAATTAGTAAAAATGTACAATAAGATACCGAATGAGGCATTAAAACAATGTTATAGATTTTTCTGTGATCCTATTTAAAAAAATACCCATAGGCATTGGAAATTGTTGGAAGATTATATAGAAATCTAAAAGTTAATATTTCCAGGCGATTTAATAGCAATTAAATGTCTTTATTTTGTCTATCTGTTTCTTAACAATTTTCTGTTTGTATATATTATCTGCATATTAAATAAAGCAAAGGCTATCATGGAAATAGTATTATAAGTGTAGAAGCTATCTAGAAATATCTTTGAAGACCAAGAAGTGAAAGAGCTTCTTATGTTTTTTTCTAGATAACCGTTTAGCAGAAGTTGTCAAAGAATATTGATTAATTCAACAATATATGTGTGTCTATGTGTGTCAGGCACTGTACAAGACTCTGTTTTGTTGCTATGTGTTTTTCACATGGCAAATGGCTGAATCGGTTCTATTTGATATACTGATGAATGTGGCTTTTCTAACAGAGTTCATAATACTACTACGAAAACTCTACTATGGACAAGCTAGGGTAGTCCATAAGATTGTCCAAGATTAAAGAGTGACATTTTACTTCATATTTTTGCATATATGTTTTGTCTCCTCTGTACTGTCTCACATGGTTAAACCTTTCCTACCATGTAGTTAAATGGCAATTTCAGACGTCTGGAGAGCCAAAAACAGATAGGAAAATCATTTGGAAAACTTGACACCATTCATGAGAACTTTAAAGGACACTAAAAAGCTTATCGGCAAGTGCTTTGAAAAATCTGACCTCTCCTTATTTTGTAGGTTCTTGGCTTTGAAACTCAATCTGGGTTTAATGTTCAGCAGGTGTCCTTTAAGGAGTCAGGACAGGATTTGAAGGGTGGGAGATTAGTGTGATGAATTCAGCATCCGTCCATCCATCTGGAATGTTGAGACTGTGGAGGATATAAATAGGAGGTTTAGATTAGGGATGTCTGACTGGAGGAAGATCAGGATGCAGGCAGACTCAGAGATACTCATCTAGAGGATTAAATGCTTTTCTGAGCCCCCAAGAATCTACCCAAAGGCCAGTCTTCTGATGTCCAGTCTCTATCTCACCACAATGATCCCAGAAGTGTCACTTCCATGTGGCCTCTCACTGCTTTGGCCTCTCATACTGGTATGAGATTAGAAATTAAAAATTCCAGCCTAAACCTCCCAGGGCTCCAAAATGAAAAGATTTTTTCATGAGTTAGGCTATAAAAATAGCAAGGATTCTTGAGAAGGGTTTGTTTTGGATGAGTACCAATTTACCAAGTTGTATGTGTGTGTGTGTCTGGGGAATGATTATGGCTTCTGGAACTTGGTTCATTTCTTTCCCATTGGCGAAAGGAAGAAGTTAAACTTTAGATTTGGTTCTATTTCCATGTCCAGTGAATCAGGAGAGTTAGCTCCATCTGTTACTCTATTGCAATTTTGCCATGATGTTGTGGGAAAATGTGTCATATTCACTTCCTCTTTTTTTTTTTTTTTTTCTCATCATCCTTTTTTCTTATTAAACCAGATATGGTGCCATTACCTAATTGTCTTGGGATAGTTTGAAGTTTAAGGGGAGCTGGGGTGGGGGGGAGTGGCATTTAGCTATTCCTGAGACAAGCCCAGAGTGTTAAAATAAATCAATAATTCAAGGAATCACTAGCCCTTAAAAAATACTTGTAAATTGAATAAGATTAAGATAAACGTGTCTTTAGGCAAAGCTAATCTTATCACACACAGAAGGCAGCCTGTTTTCTTGCTGGATCACTTCCACTTTATATTCTCACAGGGAACAATATATTAAGTACAGTATTTAGAAATATTTGTTGAATCCTACTGTCTGATTTTGGCAAATCTTAGGGAAAAAAAGAATATATCTTGGACTGCTTGAGCTTTTCTGGAAGGATATCGGAGTTTTCTCAGAGAGGCTGGCTTCACATTGTGGGAAACACTAGTTTAGAAGATAACACTGTTAGAATTTATATGTCAGAAGGCATTTAGTTTTCTTTAGGTTTTCAGAGCAGCCACAGTTGATGTTATATCTCTCAGGATCTGAAGAAACCCAAAATGCATGCTAGTCTTCCCTTTTATTGGTGTCATTTCCTTTCGGAGGGTACCCTAGCCTGTAACCCCCTCATCCTGTTCAAGCAACAGGCTGAGCTCACCAGCACCAAAATATCCAGCATCTGAAGAGAAGATGTGGGTGGTAACAAGTGAGCTTGGTTGAAAGATAGGGCATTATGAAGTGAAATGCCTTCACTGGGTAATGCTTTTTTCTCTTATGAAATGTTGAGGCATCAACATTTTGGCAAAATCTTAAGCTAGTTTTATGTAAATGTGATGATATCGTATGGCATCGCCCAAGTAATTGAAATTTGTGATGAAACTAAAAATGAAATATTTAGAAAGTAATGGTATGACCCCTTTATGTAAAAGTGTGCACTATTATAAAAGAACATTATTATGAGAAATGTAAGTGAAATAAATTCCTTTAGTTTAAGTTTCTCAGCATGTATCTGACAAAATTATTTTCATAAATGTTATGCAAGGACTTATCTTACAGCCCTATTCCACTGGTTGCTTAAATGTGAAATAGATATATCTGACCAAGTTCTTTTGCACTTTTTTAGCTTGTAATTTTGGGAGACCGTTTAGCCTATAATTTTTCATCTCTAGAAAGAAAGTAAAAGCATCACACCTAGAGAGGTTTTTTTTTTTTGAATAAACATTATTTTAGAATAGTTTCAGATTAACAGAAAAGTTACAAAGATGGAAAGGGTATATTCATATGCCCTTCATCTGGTTTCCCTCATTGTTGACCACATTGCCTCATTATGGTATGTTTGTCAAAACTAAGGAGCCAACACTGGTACTTGATTAGTAACTAAACTCGAGTTTATTTGGACTTCACCAGTTTCCCCCTAATGTCCATTCTCTGTTCCAGGGTCTCATCCTGGAATCCATATTACATTTAGTTGTAATGTCTTCTTCGACTCCTCTGATCTGTAACAGTTTCTCAGACTTGCTTCTGATGATGACCTTGAGGAATACTGGTCAGTATTTTGTAGAATGTCCCTCATTTGTGATTTGTCAGATGTTTTTTCTCGTAATTAGACTAGGTCATGGTTGTTTGAGAGGAAGATCTCAAAAGTGACTCACCGTTCTCAATATATCATAATCTGGGATATATACTGTCTGCATGGCTTATCACTGTTGATGTTGACCTCGATGACCTGATAGAGGTCACGTTTGCCAGGTTTCTTCACTGTAAAGTCACACTTTTTCCACCTTTTTCATACTGTCCTCTTTGGCAGGAAGTCAGTAGGCATAGCTCATATGGTTGTTTTAAGGTTCACATGAGGTTATAAAGCTCTTAGCACAGAACGTAGTAATTATAAAACACTCATTATAAAATGTCAAATAACTATTACTATAGTTGTTGCTTTTCCACTAGTCCTCTTCAGTACTTAAAAGCCAATAGTCTTTAGAGCTGCTTCTTCATAGTTATACAGTTCTGTCATTTATTGATGATGATCAAAAAATAAAAAATGAGTTCTCACAGAACTTTCAAGTGAGATGACTGTACTCACAGGCACTTTAGAATGGATGTAGATGAATTCATTCAAGCATTACCACTGATAGACTATGCTAAATTGGGATCATTAGCATCTGGTCCTATTTCAAGGGATGGTGTCAGTCATCAAGGATGAGCACAGAGATGTGGCAGTAGGGGGAGAGGGGTGCTGCCTAGTCTTGGGCTGACAGGGAAAAGAAAAGTACTTTGGGAGCTGAGCCTACATTTTTTTTTCCTTGTTCAGCTTTGATGGCTTTTAGGTAGAATTTAGAGTTCTTAGAATAAACTGTCTCAGCACTTCTGTGTAAAATGAGGACCTTATTCTGCAACCTGAAATGCTTCAAAGCCCCTGCAAATTGTTGCTAGAGTAGTTCACGGAGCCTAGATAATAGAGCCTGGAGTCCTGTGTAACTGTGTTGGTAGGAATAAGTAGGAACAGCTGGTTTCTTGTACAGATACAGTTTGGCCTGAATTTTTTAGTTAAGTCTCTCCATGTATCTAGTAAACAGTAAGCAGTATTCTAATGTTACTAAAAGCCTCCTGAGCCTCCTTCCAATAAGTTTCCTTTACTCTTTCTATTTAAAATTTCAGAGTATAGAGTAGGGTTAATGTATGAGAGAAGGAATGCTAGGGAAATGTTTCTGAACTAGAGAAAATAAGGTTCCACTTATATGTATTCTTTCTCATTTGACCTTCAGCTTCTCTCTTAGATAAAACATTTTTGGACTGTTTCTTGGGAAAGCAGATTTATGCAGAAGTTCTTTTGCTGTTTTGTATGTACAAAGTGAAGAGAGACTTATTCATATTAAAATGTAATATTCTGACCCTGAGTACTTAATGGTGAGGAAATTTGCCTCTGCATTAAGGGTAGGTAAGTGATGAAATCTTTTTTTGGTCTTCTTTAAAGGACTAGCAAGGAGATTCTTTCCTTATATCTTTGTGAGTTCCTGTCTTAACAAGTTTACTCGAAGCTCTGCCCACCATTTTCTGACCTATAGAGAACTTGGGAAGCACTCGAAGTACAGAGATGGCATCATTCATTCATTTATTCTATTATCTTTGTTATTTACAACAGAAAGAAATTTTTTACTTAACTTGCCAAATTAACCCTGGCGTGTAAAGAAGTAGGAACTATCATAGATATATTGTCCAGTCTCTCTCTATTCTTTCGTCCAACCACCATTGAGTTCCCTGTCCTGGGGGCTGGGACTATAAGTAAGAGTAAGGTGAGATTTATGAACCTCAGGAATCAAATAATAGTCTTTATGGGCGCTAGAAGTTTGTTTTTTTGTTCTTTAAAGCCTTTGCAAGACTCCTGTGGTCATCAAGGATGCTCCCTAATGTATCAGCTGCCCTCCTTGGGGACACAGGAAAGTCACACTTCCTTTCCCCCTTTGTGATTAGGCATGGCCATGTGACTGGCTTTGGTCCACAAAATGTGAGCGGAGGTCACATATGTTGCTTTCCAGATTGATTGAGTCGCTGTGAGATTTGCTTCATCCCTCCCACCTACCTTAGTAGAAATACACGATGAGATGAAGCCTGCAGGATTTGGTCTTTTAGGGGCCCTAGTGGAAAGATCTCCTGACCCAGGTCGGATACATAGAGTGAGCAAGAAGTAAGCTTCAGTGATTATGAGTCACTGGGGTTTTGGGGGTGATTGTGTTGCTGTAGCATTATCAGCCTGTCCTGGCTAATGCAGTCAGCATTATTATCTCTTTAGAGTTGCAGGAATTAAGGCCTAAATGCTTGTGCTGTGGAGGGGATATTCACAGCTGTGATGGTGGCAGCAGTAGGAAATCTTGTAGTTGCTGTTACATAAAAAACTGGGTGTCTTTCTAAGAGGCGTAACCTACATTTCAGTTATAGTTGCTATGTTTTTTCAAGGCGATTACATCCTTTCTAACACTGCATGTATATTTTCAACAAATATCTTTACATAATGGCGAATAATTCTAAAGAAGGAAAAAATCAAAGTGTATACACACATACACACATGCATGCGTTAAATGTTAACTTACTCTCCCAAGACTCATATGAGAGATTTTAATGCCAAACTACTGGTTGAGTGCCAAGAAGAACTTCTTGGGTGGACATAATGCTTAATTTATATTTAGGGTATTTCCATTACTAAATCACAGAGCTTGTAACATTTGAAAAGAGAAGGAGGGGATGGAAAAAGAAAAAAAAGGGCCCAGAGATGTGGTTGACAGTATTCTTTTTAATTTAAAGCCACCTGAAGGTTTCAGTTGAATAATAAAGTAATCCCCATATGGTTTCCGTTCTTTCAATGTTAGAACCTCAGAAATGCAATCTACTTTTAGCCTTGGCTTCTGCTTGCCTCTTTGTCAGGCTGAGAATGCTTCCCGTCTGCTCGCTGGTAGGAATGTAAGCAAAGCTCTATTCTCTTGGGGAGAGTTCCCAGGCTGTACTTTCTACGTGGGCAAGTTGGCTCATTTGCAGGGAGGACATACTCCTCCAGGGCACTCTTGACTTTTGGATAGACAGGGCCAGCTATGGGGACCACACTGAAGGTGACTTCATGCTTAATTAGTGAGGGAGCCTTCCTAATAGCACTTTTCTCAACCTTCTTTTGTTCTCTCCCTCACAATTCTGTTTACAATAAATTTTCCCCCTAAAGAAAAAAAAATTATTCACTCGGGTTTGGTTGTTTTCTCTTGAAATTTTTGTAACCTCCACAGTCTTTAAAAGGGCAAATTACTCAGGAAATCCTAAAACTTCAATTTAGAATTATTTTCAATTACTCGTTATGTACTTTCAGTACTAAAATTATTCTTTCTTATCCTGTGTAAATTTACTTTCCTCCTACATTCATATGAGTTCATGATATACTCAGGAAGTTTATGAAAAAACTTTTTGAGAAACAGTTTTGTGGTATGATGCTGGAAATCCATTTCGACCATGTACTCTGGGTTGTGTGTAACTATTCCTGTCTGAATTTGTAAACTCCTACACCAATATCATTAAAATGCCTTGAGATAACATTGTTGTGGCTCAAAAGGAAGCTGTCTAGGAAGTCAGAAGATAAGAATTTTAATGCTACTTTATTGTGATGGTGTCACTATTTAACTTCTATACCTGTTTGTCCTTTCAAAAAGGAGGGGGAAAGTAGTTGGGCTAAAAGGGGTCAAATATGTGGTGACAGAAAAAATCTAACTATGGGAGTTGAACACACCATGCAGTATATATACATATACATATACATATACATATACATATACATATACATATACATATACATATACATATACATATACATATACATATACATATACATATATATACACACACATACACACACACACACACATATATATATATATACATATATATATATACACACACACACACGCCTTACTGCTAAATTGTACGCCTGAAACTTACTGGATTTTGTTAACCAATGTCACCATAATAAAAAATAAAATAAATAAAAAATGAGATCAGTGGTGCTCACTTTTCTGCTTTTCATGGAATTGCAAAGTGATTTCTTTATACAAGGATAATCGAGATAATAGTTATAAAGTGGCCTCAATCTTTGGAAGAAAAGTCCTACAAAATTATAGGTAGGTGGAGGTAGAAGACAGTTTTAAAATCGTAGAACAAAAGAGCTTGAAAACAACTCTTTCAGTTGACCAGACAGTACTGTTTGAACACTGTTCCCTTTCCATCAAGCCATCATTTTGCGGAGGTTCCTCTGGCATAGCCGTTGCATCAGTTTCCTCTTAATTCAAAATGAGAAAGTACATGCTGAGTACAGAGGCACTGTAAAGATGCATTCATGCCAAAATGGGCCTTCATGGTTTTCAGAAATCACTGTGGGATCTACTATTCGGATGAAAATTATCAGGCCTGCAAATTAAATGCCACAGTGTCTTGTCTCCTGCACAGTGTGTCCCCAAAAGGTATTTCATGTGTTTCTGGTAATGCCTTCCATAAACTAGACTAATATATTCCATGTGATTTTTTTTTTCTTTTTGCTTGATTTTTAATTGTCAGTTACTAATATAGGGACTTTGAATCAATGTCAAACAGAAAGAAAACCAAACACAATGCTGGCACCAATCCTAATTGACAGAAATGTCTCTGTGTCCTTTATTTTTCCTCAATACAAATTTTTAAATGTGTGTATCACTTAAAAAACAGAACTCTTCTGATTTCTTCAGATAACTTTATCATACATAAAGATCTACTTCATGAGATGAACATACTGGCAGCTTATCCTTTTCTTTAACTCTCTGTATCCTTCTACTTTTCAACCTGTATAAACTGTACATTTATTTTTACATTGCTAAAGTTGTTAGCAATTCTATTCTGTAATTATTACGAAGTCTCTCATGTTATGTATTCAGGTCGATACTAAAAATTGAAAACCAGTAACCAGTGCTCATGCTATATTTATGCAAATAATGTTCATTACAGGGCCAATTAAGATGCTCTGATTATATTCTTTTCCAATTCCGTGACCCCTGTGCCTCTCTATGAAAGGGGTCAAATGCAGACTTCTTACCTAATTTTATCAACTCATTGAAACCATACAACATTCAGTTTGCTTCAAACTTGGTTTATAACCTTCTTCTACAATTTGTTAACCCTGAAGCATTTGATCTTTGTTTTTTCTTGATGGGAGAAGAAATACAAGCTTTTTAAAAATTGAATTTTCTTTCTAGGTTCATTGTTGTTTTCTTTCATTAAACTTTTGGGATCTCTTTTAATCTTGGTGTTCTCAAATTTCGTCATGATGTTTGGGTCTTATTAATTCTGAATGGTGCTTGGAATACTCTGGAAACTACATCTCCCATTGGCCCTGGGACATTTTCTTTTATTATTTTGATATATTTTTCTTAGGTTTTCTCTGTTCTTTCTTAATGGAACTCCTGTCAGTCAGATGTTGGGTCCTCTGACTTGATCTTCCGCATTTCTTATCTTTCCTTCACATTTTTCATCTTTCTGTTTCTGTTCTTATGTCGTGGGAGATTTTGGCTCTGTCTTTGAACACTTTCCTTAGTGTTTTTTAGCAATACTTTTTTTTTTTAACTTTTAATATCTTCTTCTTTCATTTCGGGGGAATGTATTTTGAAATACATTAAAACAGTGGTATAAAGCACTAGTATTCCACCAGGAATTCATCTATCATGGAGATCTTCATTATAAAATCAAAATTCCCTGTGGGTATTCAAAAAGACATCTAGCTAGAATTACCATCTAGTTCCATAATGACGACTTAGGGAAGCAATATGAGTTGCTCATTGGCTATCAAGTTTGACTTTTACCTTACTAATAATACATACTGAACAGCGGCAATATTCAGAGTGAGAGAGAAAACATAAAGTTATTGCCCTCAAGGAGTTTATGGTCCAATTAAAAGAAAAGACAAAAGCAGAAGAATTTTAGGAATACAGAAATAAAACTCCATAGTGCCAGATTATGTAGTACGGAGTTTTAAAACAGAGGGGTTTTTTTTTGAGTTTTTTTAGACTAAAGTGAAGCCCTTTGTACCCATAATTTTTTCTATATTACAGATTTTTTTTTCATCTATTGAGAGATACAGAAAGTCAAATTGTTGTATTAAGGCTATTGCTTTTGATACATATGTTCATATTCCATTTATAGAACCACTTATCATCTATCACGGGATGAAATTTACCAAAATCTAACTAGCAGTGGGTGTTGTAATTAAAAAAAAAACAAAAACAAAAACCTGAGTAACTTAGTATGTGTGACAAGTGATGTTTTATTATTTAGCTTGAATTATTTAATTACTATTCTGCTACCTTTTGTTATTCATTGATGTTTATAAGTAAATCATAGTATATTTATATGCTAAAGATATTTTCTTTTCCTCTTCCTCTCCCTCCCCCGCCTCCCCTTCCTCTATCTCAGCTCCCTCATCTATTTTCTCTCCCTCTTTTACTTCTTCAGTCTTACTCTCAACAATACTGATAGAAGAATATATTCAGTCCAACCTACACCTGAATATTTTCTACACATCTTCTACTCAGTATTAAGATGATGTGGGATTATTTCTGAAGTGGCTGGTTGTATATTTCATTTACTATTGGTCAGAGACAAGGTGGTGTTACTTTTATTAACATTAAGGCCACCTATTCTTAGATGGTAGGGAATGTGAATGTGGCTTTTGTTGAATTAGGACCTGAACTGGGGAGTAGAGGGCCCTTGTTTGTACTCTTGAACTTTTTCCTGAACACTGATTTCTATGACTTGCTCAAAGGCTATCTTGATCTGGAGTGGGAGGACCACATTTAAGGACTCAGATTCTGAACCTGGCGTCAGAGTGAGACTTAATTGAATCAGCTCGTCATGGTGTTACTTCTGTTTTGAGAGCTCTCTACAAAAATATACAAAGACTGACAATTTCATTCAAAGAAAACAATAACTGGCCCTACTTACTATATCTAAGTTTCCATCCCTAAAATCGTTTTTTATTTTAAAATTTGACTGTCAGTATATTTTGGCTCAAGAAGACTCAAGAAGAAATATTGCACTATTTAGAATTAGTCATTATGTTAGTCAGTTTCCCATCAATGAAAATATGTCTGAAAATATAAATATGTATTTATTGATATTTAGAGTAAAGCTATTTGAATAGGAGTTTTAGGATGAGACACTAGGTTATAGCTAGAATAGTAGGATAACTACTCTGTCGTTGAGTGCTAGGAGTTTGATATTATGCTGTAATACGTACATTTCTAGCATACTTTGTTTCACATTTAAGAGAGAAAAATAGTTCTTTCTTTTGTTCCAATAGAAATGCCTTAAGCATTTAGGTAATCAAAGCCCGAGGTGAAAGTATAGTCGAATATAATGCTCTTGGTTTCTAGAGCACCCTCTGGCAGAAGGCATATGGCATAAGAATCATGGAAACAAATTGAATTCAATTGGACTTTTTAAATTAAAAAAATAGAATTATTCGTTCGAGTATACTATAAATGCGTGAAAATCTGTATCAATATCTTTGGATTTCTTTGATTAAAACTATCAATATAATATAGGGCCTCAAAATTTTGTATAAACATGTTTCTGTAGTACATGCCACTTTATGTCACAGTATTTGTAGGATGATATTGATGAATCGCACGACTGCTTTTTTCCCAATTGACAATAAGAAGGATTTATCACTCTTCAAGTGGGCTCAAATTACGATAAGCCAACTAAAGTGTTCAAGAGAAAAGTGGACTTCTCTTTTCTCTCAGAAGCATATGTCTAAATATTAGCAATGGGAAGTGAAAAACAGGAAGGAAAATTGTATAAGGATTGTTCTGGGAGCATTCCTTATGGTCAGAACTGAATGAAGAGCTCATTTTCATTCCCGGCTCTCTATCTGCTCTGTCAGCAGCACTAGTATCTGGATCTTTATCAGGTTACTGCTGCTGGTGTCTACATTTTCATTTATCTTGGCTGCCATTTAATTAAAAAAAAAAAAAAAGACAAATGACAAATGGCCAAGGCGAGGCTAGGAGTGCAGCTGAGCTGAGCATGGATGTCTCTTTATTAGTATAGGAGTCTATTACATCACTGTGATGTCTGTGATGGGGCAAAGTCTTTTATACAAAGCCAGATTCCCAATCCTTGCTTTCTGAATTTTTTCCAACTTTTTGTAATTTTTTAAAAAAATTATAAAAACAATAAGAACACTGAGATCCTATTTTTAGAAGTTGGTCACTTTCAAATAGTCTTAAGTGCAAAGACGCCTCTGATGCCATGGAGGAGGGAGATAAAAGAAGGAGAAGGTAACATTTCTTTGGGCTTCTCAAAAACAGAAAACTTTAATCAGCTCTTTTAAATTATATATCGGACTTCTATAAAATTCCTTTTAGAAAAATATCTGCTGAACAGATTTTGAAGAACATTGTTCTAGGCCATCATAAATTCTGAAACATCCTCCTTCCTCCAGTATCCCAGTGTGGAAAATTGTTTTACTACTCGTTGTACAACAAATTTTTGAAAAGCATTTCAACATTAATCATAGCTGGATCTAGGTACTTAGCACATCACGCTTCTCTTAATATTATAAATGTTTCTGCTACTGGGTAGGTGTGTGGTTAGGTCGAGGGACAGATGCATAAAGATGGATGAAGGAAGGACGGACGGACGGATGGAAGGAAGGAAGGAAGGAAGGGCATATATTTATTTCCATTTGTCTTATTACTTTATGTCCATGTATATATTTTTAATTATTTGATTATTTTTCTTACCACTTAGGACATGAATCGCATCTTGCCTACATTTCACTACCTCATATGCAGTTACAATGATAATGAATTCCTTGGTCAGTCTTTTATGTATGTATTGGCCAGTTATCATTCTAGATGCTAAGGATTCAACAGTAAGAAAACAAAAAAATACCTGACCTCTTGGAGCTTCTTTCTAGTTGGAGGAAAAAGAGTAGACACTGATGTGAAATAATCATTGGGTCAGTTAATGATAATGCTGTACAGAAATATAAAGCAGGAAGAGAAGGGGGTGACTCATTTATATCCAGAGGTCACTGACATATGCACAAAACCTGAAGGAGGTGAGGGAGGGAACTTGGTAGATCCTTAGGGGAAGAGCCTTTTATGTAGGGGGAGTGGTAAGGAAAAAGGCTTGATGCACGAGTTTGTTTGGTTCATTCTAAGAACAGCAAGAAGAGCAAGGAGCTGATTGCTATGAGGTCAGGGGGTGGGGAGGACTCTGGCTTTTACTTTCTTTTATTCTAAGTGAGATGGGAAGCCATTGGAGAATTTTAAGCAGAGGAAAGACATCTAATTTAAAAAGATGATTCTTATTTTGGTGTTGATCATAGACTTTTTTTTATATATAGTTTAGTGCAATAGCAGCCATAGGCAATATGTAAACAAATGGCCATAGCTGCGTTCCAATAAAACTATTTAAAAATTCAGGTGGTAACTGGATTTGGTTTACATGCCATAGTTTGCCAATCACTGAAAGACCATTTGTCAAGTGGTTTTAAATTGTAGCTAAAAAGGGGTGACAGTTGTGCCTATCAATTTTCTCCTATACCACACCCAATACCAGCTGCCATCAATTGATAATTTTTTTTGCATAACCCCTCTTTGTATAACTTATCTGTTGTCACATCAAAGCTATGGATATACTTTAATAAATGTCTATTGATGATTTTAAAAGACTTGTCTACTAAAAGGAAAACTAGGGGTATATAAGTTTTCTCTATTGCTTTGAGGAATGGGATGTCCTGGACAAGGACTATTCTTTCTGTAGTAACTCCTTGTAGTAAGTATTCTGAATCTGCTTGCTGTAAGACCTTTATTCCCCACTCTCTCTTCTGATTGGTTCATCCCAGTGCTGTCCAAGAGAAACTTAGCGTGGTCCTCCAATGCAAACCACCTCAAGAAGTTGAAAATTTCTACTAGCCACATGAAAAATATAAAGAGAAACACGTTAAATTAACATTAATAATATTCTATTTTAACCAATATATCCCAAATATTATCATTTTAATTTGTAATCATTATAAAAATTACCAAGATATTTTACATTCTTTATTCATTTGAAGTCTTCGAATTCTAATGTGAATTTTACAGTTTGGACTAGTCACATGCTAAACACTCCGTAGTCACATGTGGCTAGTGGCTGTCATTGGATAGTGCAGCCATGTAGGTATAGGAGGAGGTTCAGAACTTGGCCTTTCCAGCTGATAAATATCCTCCTATGAAACACTAACAACACTGATAACCTAGCAATAATTTTTAAGCTAATATGTGAAATCAATATACTTTTTTCTTGAAAGATTATAGATATGGACCACTTTAGAAATGTTGGAATCCAAGTCCTTATTGCTGCCCGTAGGTTTGTCAGCAATGATTAATAGCAAAGTATGATATAAGGAGGACTTCTAATATTCATTCCAGTTCCCTTTTCCTAAATCTTTTTTTCTCCTTTTAAATTTCTCAATATGCTTATGGATAACTGGTTATAAACATTAAAATAGCAAAAGTTAACTTCCTTGGCTATCTCCAATCCCGCTTTTCCCCCATAGCTCAACAACTGATTCCAAGGTCATTTGGTAAGACTTTGAACTGCGTGGAATGTACCTTTTCCCCCTTTGAGGGGAATCTTCTGTGTACTCTGTCAGTTATTTCAATGTGATATAGAACTCAGAGGTGGAGGCTGCTGAAGGCCCCACCTATAAATATAGCTTTGTAATATTCATTCTGTACAGTTTAAATTTATACACATTTACTTATCTGTAACTGATCTCCCCCGTGACAAAGTTATCTGGCATTGGCTTAAGAAACAGTTTATATATGCTACAAAACACCTAAATTTTAACATTACATTTAATTGACATATGAGAACATAAAATTTGGGAGTTTGGGGAAACAGCAGGGAGGCTATAAATAAAAATCTACAGAGCTGTTTTATGGAAAAATCTGAGACAGTGAGAAACTTGCAGCACCATGACAGGCTCTTCCTATGGCCCATGAGACCAGGAAAAGCAGCATTCTTCCTCACTTTACCAGAGACTGCCATTTTGGCTTTATCGCCTTGAGGGCTCCCATGCCATTGTGGGAGTGCCCACAGTGGTGTTCACAGGGATTCTCACTGAGAGAATTGGCTATAGAATCTGAGGAAGGAGGTGATGATAAAAGCTAGGAAAATTTGAGTTATCAGAGGTTCTGTAACCACACCTGCTTCTATGTGGGGATACAGCCTGGGTATCTTTGAGGTATACACATAAGCAGTTATATCTTGCTCAGTAGTTCTTTTCAGGCACAACCAGGCAATTGAAACACAATAGTGAAACAGTGGACAGACACGTTCCAGTACTCACAGTGGATGCCAGAATCATGGGTAGTACTGAATCCTGTATATACTGTGTAGTTTTGTTTTTTTTTTTTCCTATACATCCATACCTGTGATAAAGTTAATTTAGGGACAGTAAGATATTAATTATAGAACAACTATAAAAATATACCATTATAAAAGTTATGTGTATATAGTCTCTCTCTCAAAATATCTTATTGTACTGTACTCACCCTTCTTGTGATGACGTGAGATGATATAGTTAGTGCCTAAGTGATGAGATAAAGTTGAGGTGCTCAGAATGGCAGGCAATTTTAAATGTATAAATTATTTATTTTTGGAATTTTCCATTTAATATTTTTAGACCACGGTCGACTGCAGGTAACTAACTCTGTGGAAAGCAAAACTGCAGATAAGGGGGGCAGGGACCACTCTAGTAACAGTAAGTTATAAAGAGATCATTCCTTTTCCAAGTCCTTGTGGATTTGGAGATACAGTCTTCATCATTAAATTTGACCTTAGGCCAAGTAATTTCAGTTTCTTTAAGAAAGGTGGTTGGCAGAAGCTGAGATGGATGGGGCCACCTACTTTTGTTATTTTTTGAAATAGAACATTTTTGAATCCAGTAAAAAAAAAAATCAGTATTATTTATATTCTCATAGAATAACAGCAACTTTCAGGTATCACCGCCTCTGGTCACGCACTATTCTAAAATGCGTTATATAAAACTCATTCTCAGAACAACCCTGTGAGCTAGATAACTCTTTCCCCCATTGTACAGTAGAGGAAACTGACTCCAAAAAGCTTTCATCACTTGCCCAAGGTCACATGGTAGTGACTGGTGAAGCTGGGATTTGAGCCCACACAGCCTGACTCCCCAGTTTCTGCTCTTAATCACCACGCTAACTACCTACATGCGTGATGATACCTAAAAAATATTTTACAAATCAAGTCATTCAGATGCATTGAGTTTGAAATATAATATAGTCCTCCAGTGAAGACTTGTGAAAATGACATACATTGGGGCATTATTAGCTTAAAACTTAGTAGTTTTTAAAGATTTTTAAAAAATATCAGACTTATCTAAAATAGAGAATGTCTATAGAAAAAAAAATCCTTTGAGCTGCTCAAAAATGGGTATTCAAGATAGAATATTATATGGCAGGGTAGTGGGTCTAATGTAGATTAAGAGTTCCTGACCTGTCTTGCTTTTAGCTTTTTAAGCCATTCTGACACTTCTCATGAACGCACCCATCTGACAGATGAGAAATTCAGGCGGAAAAAGCTCGCAGGAATCATCCAAGATGTTCTTCCTTTGTTCCTGTGCTCTTTCTGAACCAGCTCCTAATTTACATATTTGCAGTCTCAGTGTTGATCCTGCCTTCACTTTCTGTGCTCATATTTTGCAGTTAGTCTTTCCAACTAACTGCAAAGTCAGTTTGAAACTCAGTTTCCCATAAATAACTCCTAATTTTAGCCTTCAGACCCTCGCAGTCCCTCACTGTCTCATCAGGAATCTTCAGTGTGAGTACTGCCCCCATCTCCCTTTTTGAACCGTTTTTTAAAAGCAAATGTACTAGTGTAATGTCTTATTCAGAATTCTTTTTTTCTTAGCGATCTCTCTGGAGGTTTCTATGGGTTAATGGCTCCCCACCCACTTGATATGTTGCCTATTACATTATATGTTTCTTCCAGGGAACAAAAATATAATTCTCCTTTTTTGACAGCATGGGAGAGTTTCTCTTGCTGTCGCTCTCCAGGAAATATCTCATAATCTAACTAGACAAACCCTTGCTGAAAATTTAGACCAAATGGTATTTGTAAACTCCAAAGAAAGCATTTTTTTTCTGTGAAGTATTTCCTAGCTGGAAGTGTTGAAACTTTACATATACTGATACTAGTTAAGTTTATTGGAAAAAATGAAGTTATAAACAGCTGGATACACTGTACACGGTCAACCTAATTTTTTCCCTAGCCCTGCATGCTGAGAAATTTGTAGCAGTCTTAATTCACATTTATGAGATGAATGAGAAAAATGAATGGATAAAGTTTAGTTGCTAAAAGAAAGACTAGGTAGCTAGCTAGGTCTTTTTTGCTTATTTGGTAAGTTCAAATGAAAGAAATAATATTAGAAAATGTGTACTGGGATCAAATTTCTGTATGCTCTCGCATAACAAAATCAATGCACAATCAGTTTGCCTGTATGCCCAGTATCATAGGTGTTTGTTTTGTTTTGTCTGACTCATGCTCTAAACCCATTAGGCAATGAAATATCCCATCTTGAGAAACAAATTTGATCTACCTCTTTTGGGTTACTATGGGACTATAAAGAACCCAAAGATCTTTGGTATTTGTTTTTAGTATCAGATCAAATAAAAATGTTAATTTCTTTTGCAATTTGTGCTGCACAAATGTGACTTTTTAATAAGGTACTTTTATTTCCCAATTAGCACTGCACTGCCTAATGCATTATAAATAAACTTTTCATGCCCTTTCTATGATAGAGAACTTCTAGTGAAGAAGTAAGTGACTTTCTTAGCATAATTGTTAAATAAGATAAACACAATCGCATAATCAAATGTTTAAAACAAAAACAGGATGGAGTGAATATTTTCTAATCTATGGTTAATATTAAGCATAAATAACTTCACTGTCTAAGTGCCTTCTTTTAAGAATTAGATTAGTTGCATGTCTGAAATTGGACTTTGACTCTAATATAATTTAGACAAATAACCTCTGTCTTGAAAGAGTAACTATGACCAGTAGAGTCACCTGCACATTTTATGAGTGCTGTATATTACAGTGGTTTCTTAAGTGCTATTTATCTCTACAACTTACAGCTTACCATGTCTTTCTGTGGTATTGTGAAAACTTTAGAGTTAAACATACCTGGATGTTTATATCTGACATATTAGCTACATTTGCATGGGTATTCTGCTTAATCTCTGCCAATCCTCAATTTTGACATAAATTGAGGTATTATGTCATTTGAAGTGTTGTTATAAATAGGAGAGAGAATGCAAGTAAAATATTTTACATGGTACCTGGGACACAGTGATTATCAAAAGGTAGTTGTGGCCCAGAAAGTTTCACTAGCGAATTCTATCAAACAGTTAAGAAAGCAATAATGCCAATCTTACTTAAAATCATTTAGGAAATAGAGGAGATGAGAACACATTTAATGTAGCCATCATAATCCTGATGCCAAAGACACATAAAAAAGAATTTTTAAGAGTATAGATCTGAACAAAGTACTATGAAATAGAAAGCAGCAATGCATAAAAATAATAATACATTGCAAACAAGTTGGGTTTATTCCTGGAATGCAAAGTTAATCATTTGAAAATTAGTTTGTGTAATTCACCAGAACCACAGAATGAAGGAGAAAAATCATATGATGATTTCAGTAAATGCAGGAAAATCACTTGACAGAATGGGGCATCCATTTATAATAAAAACTTGCAGCAGAGTAAGAGTAGTAGGAAACTTTAGTGTGATAGAGTGAATCTATGAAAAATATACAGCTAACATCATACTTAATGACAAATTGCTGAATGTGTTCACCCTAAGATTGATAATTAAGCAAGAGTGTCTACCATGATGTCCTTTATTTATTATTGTTTTAGAGGTCCTACCTAGTACAAGAAGAGAAGAAAAAGAAATAAAAGAAATACATAGTGAAAAGGAAGCAGTAAAACACTCTCTCTTTACAGATGACATGGTCGATTGCACAGAATAACCTAAAGAATCTACAAAACAACTGTGAGGACTAATGAATTTAACAAGGTTTCAGGATATAGTGTTACTATACAAACTTAAGTGTATTTTTACACATTAATACAAAGAATTGGAAAAATATTTTTTAAATTTCCACTTACAATAGCATGATTAAACATAACATACTTAGGAATAACTTTAGCAAAATGTGTAAAACATCGACACTGACAACTATAAAACATTGCTGAAAGTAATTAAGGAAGACTCAAATATAGAAGAAGAGATGCATGTTTCTTGGCTAAAAATTATGTTCAGATATCATTTATTTTCAGATTTATGAGTAGATTTAATCTAATCTCAGCCAAAGTCCCACTAAAATTCTATGTTTGTTCGTTCTGTAGAAAGATAAACTGACTCTAAAACTCATGTGAAAGTGCGATGGTCCTAGAATATGCAAAGCAACCTTGAAAAAGAAAAAATTCTGATCATGACTTTATATAAAACTAAAGTAATCAAGACTTTGTGATACCTTCACCTACAGAAACAAATAGATCAACAGAACAGAATTGAGCTCAGAAATAGACCAACCTTGTACAGTCAACTGATTCCCAACATGAGTGCCAAAGCACTCCAGTGGAGAGAAGAAATTAATTTTAGAAAATAATTCTGTAAAATCCTAGAACATCAAGCCTTACCCTATACAATCCTCACACGTACACACACACACACACACACACACACACACACACACACACACACACAAATTGAAATGAATCATAGACCTAGAAAGTTAACATAAAATTATTGGTGGGCATGTACAATTGTGTGACCACTTTGGACAAAATCTGGTAATTTCTTACAAAACTAAACATATATGTACCCTGGGACCTACAATTTCACTTCTAGGTATTTTTCAAAGAGAAAAACATGCCCACAGAAAGACTTGCACAAGAATGTTCATAGGAACTTTATTTAGAGTAGCCATAAGTGGAAATATTCCTTGTGTGCATCAAGAGGGTAGTAGATAAATTGTGAGGTTTATAAATGGAATACTTTCCAGCCATAAAAAAAGAACCATGTAACAACATAGACGAATACTGAAAACCTCTATGCTGTGTGAAAAACCTTACACAGAAGAGTACCTACTGTATGGTTCCATTTATATCAAGTCCCTGAACAGGAAAACTAATTCATGATAAAAATATACCAGAACAGGAGGGATAGGGGCAGGGATTGACCAGGAAGGGGCATGAGGGAATTTTGTGGGTGATGGTAATGTTCTTTATCTTCTTGGAGGTTTGTGTTATACAAGTGTACACATTTGTAAAAGCTTACTGAGTACATTTAAAATTTATATATTTCACTGTATGTTAATTTTGTTTATAAAATACTATAAAGATTTTGAAGACCACCTCATGCATGCTGAAGTGTTTAGTGATAAATTATATTGACATTTGCAACTAATTGAAATGGATCAAAACATAAAATAGATTGATTAAATTGTAGAGGGATGTAAAGATGCATAGGTAGCTGATAAAAAGCAAATATGACCAAATTTTAATTATAGAAACTATGTGGAGGGACATGGGCTTTCACTGTGTAATTCTCTCAACTTTTTTGTATATTATAAATCATTTCATCATAAAATATTGGAGGAGAAGGCTGTTTTTCTCTTCTAGCCTTCAAGAGTAGAAATGATGATCCTGTTTTGCAGGTGAAGGCATTGAAATCTAATTCCTTAAAATCCCAAGTTGTTAAATGACAGAGCCAGTATTAAAATTCAAGTGGCTTCTAATCCTACAATCTGTATTCTTTCTGTGTTGCTGCACCACTTTCTAGATCCAAACACCCAGAGCCCATCGGGTGAAATAAGAAGGGGTATGAAACCTCAGCTGTGCTCTGTATCCCTGTGGCTACTCTCCAGTTTCTCAATAAACAGACTTTTTCAAAACAAAAATTATTATCGAGGGAGAAGATGCTGGTAGATATTGAGCACACCTTATTAAGGAAGGATCCATGAAAGGTGAATATTAATATGAAATCAGTTATAAGGTAAATCTATTTTCTCAAGGAATTCTTTTTTCCTCCTAAGCTCATGTACTGGGTATTTTAGATACTAAAATAAAATTCCAAGTATCTTAGAATCTTAAGCTCAGGCCTATGTGTATTTTTTTCAGTAGTTGTGTAGGCGATGAGCACACGTCCTGTTCAGAAGAGGGTCATAGGCAGGCTCACTGAGCAGTGCGTGGCAGTGCAAAGAATGCAGAGCTGACGACTGGAACTCTCACCCCGGATATGACCTTAACTGGTCTTGTGACTTTGTACAACTCCCTTATCTTTTCTCAATGTCATCCTTTGATCCTGCTTTCCTTATTAGTGTGAGGATAAAAATTAAGCAAATTTCAAAGCTGAAAGAGAGTTAAAAGATAAGCCCAACCTACTTATTTTATTGGTGGGAAAATTAAAGCCTAGTGGTTTGTTCAAGGTAACAGCGAAACAGAAGCCAAACCAGGCCTTAAAACAATCTTTTCCTCAGTTGGAGGTTAGTATAGTTGCCCCATCACAGTTACCTCAATGCAATAGCTATGAAAGCGTTTCAAGGATAAATATGCCATAGGAATACAAAGTATAATTACTGATATCTCTTTATTAATATAAATGTAAATATTATATGCATATTTTTATTTATAGAATATGTCTTCTGGATTATAATGTATATACTACAGTTTTATGTTAAATCTATAACTGTAGAGCCATGTATAGATAATAGTCTATCTATAGAGAAGTGGTCCCTTTGGTAAAATTCATTTTTGTTAATATTCTGATCTCTATGATATATCTTCTTATAGATTATTCTTAAGTGTAATATTCAATATATGTAATAAATTATGAGACTCAGTATTTTAATTATAAATGTTCCATTGGGACTCGATTGATCAAAAGTATATAAAGCAACACTGTACACTATTTCCTTTTGAAATAATTGGACTTTTATAACACTGTAACTAAATGTTATGGCATATTTTCAAATATATTGTTTTCTTTTTATCCTTAAAAAGCCAAAAAACATTTTGAGGTAAAGCAGGCTAAATGAAATTTCTTTAAACCAAACGTGTATCGACAGCTTTTAAATTTTGCATTATTCGTGTTTTGTAGACGTTATGCAAGAGTATTATATATTTCTTTGCATCTTTATTGAGAAATAATTGAAGCACAATAAACTGCACATATTTAAATACAATTGGATCAATTTTAACATAATTTTACACTGGGGAAACCATCATGACAATCACGATAAAGAATATTTTTGTCTTCCCCAAAACTTTCCTCAGAACTCTTTTGTAATCCCTCCCTTCTTCTAACCCCATCCCTAAGGCAACCATTTACTTGCTTTTTATCCACTATAGTTTCCATCTTCTAGAGTTTTTATAAATAGAATTTAAGTGTACTTTTTTATTTTTGTACTGGCTTTTTCATTTAGCATGTTTTTTTTAATTGAAGTATAGTTGACATACAATATTATATTAGTTTCAGGTGCACAACATAGCGATTCAAAATTTATATACTTTACGAGACGATCATCACAATAAGTCTAGTAATTATCTGTCCCCATAGAGACTTATTACAAGATCAGTGACTATATTCTCTATATTGCATCCCTGTGACTTATTTATAAGTGCTGAAGTACACACCTCTTAATCCCCTTCACTTATTTTACCCATCCCCTTACCTCTCTCCAAACTCATTTATGTTGTTGTACGTATAAGAATTTTCTTTTTTTTTTTTTTGTGGTAGTCCATAATATGAATGGACATGCCATAATTTGCTTATCTGTTCATCTGTTTATTGGACATTTGGGTTAATTTCCAGTTAATGGTTATTACAAACATAGCTGCCAAATTGGTGTAGATATGTTTTCTTTCTTATAGGTTAATACCTAGAACTGGACTGGCTGGGTTATATGGAATGTTTATGCGTAACATTCTGTGAAGCTACTAAACTGTTTTCCAAAATGGGTATACCATTTTACATTCCCAGCATTAGTGAATGAGAGTTCTGGTTGCTCAAAATCTTTGTCAATACTTGGTATAGTCAGTCTTTTTAATTGCATCTAATATAATATATGTGTAGTAGTGTCATTTCGTGTGTGTGTGTGTGTGTGTGTGTGTGTGTGTGTGTGTAGAGAGCACGCGAGAGAGCGCACACCTCTTTCAGTTTACTTGTGTCAATTTTAGTAACTTGTATTTTTTCAAGAAATTTGTCAATTTCATATAATTGTCACATGTTTCAGGGTGATGTTGTTGCATTAACTTATTATCCTTTTAAAATCTGCCGGTTCTGTGTGACTAACCCCTTTTCATTCCTAATACTGTTGATTTGTGTCCTTGCTCTAATTTTCTTGAACATTTCAGTGAGAGCTTTGTTAACTTTGTTCATCTTTACAGGTAGCTAGCTATTAGATTTTGTCTTTTATATTTCATTGATTTCTGTTCTTTACTATTTTCTTCCTTCTACTTATTTTGGGGTTTCATTTGCTCATTTTTTTCAGGTTTTTGTGGTGGTAGAATCGAGTCATTCTATATCTTCTTTTCAATATGAGCATTTAGAGTTATGTGTTTATCTCTAAGCTCTTCTTTAGCTTCATACTACAACATTTAGTATATTGTATTTTTTTGTCATGCATTTCAAAAATAATTTTTAATTATATTGTGGATTTGTCTTTTATTCATGAATTATTTTAAAGTGTGTTATTTAATTTGCAAATATTTGGTGTTTTTCTATGTGGTATTATTGATTTCTAATTTAACTACTTTGTGCTCAAAGAATATACTTCATATGGTTTTGATTATTTTTAATATTGAAACTTGGTTAATGGACCAGACTATGGTCTATCTTGGTGAAGGTACCATGCATATTTTAAAGTAATACGTATTCTGAAGTTGTTAGGTGAGTGTTCTGTAGATGATAATTAGATCAAGGAAGTTAGTGCCGTTTTTGAGATCTCCTATATCTTTGCTAATTTTTTGAGGGGGGATGAGGGTGGGGAAGGAATCTAGTTTTTCTATGAAATACTTAGAGAGGTATTAAAATCTCTTACCAAGAGTGTAGAATGGTCTATGTCTTTCCTTAATGCTGGTAATATTTATTTTGTATGTTTTTAGGGTTTATTAATTAGGTACACTGACAGATAATTATCTTCTGGTAAATTGCCCCTGTTATCATTTGAAATGTTTCTTTTAATCTCTGAAAATACTCTTTGTCTTATGTTATCTGGTATTAAAGTTTCATTCCATGCTTACTAACTGCATAGCATATATTTTCTATTCATTACTATAACCTTTTTTCTTTGTATGTAAGAATCTCTCTTACAGCTAATTTTTTATTTTCTATTCATTACTGTAACCTTTTTTCTATTCATTACTGCAACCTTTTTTCTTTGTATGTAAGAATCTCTCTTACAGCTAATATGCAGTTCTTCATGCTTTATTCTATGCTCTGCCAATCCGTGCCATTAAATTCAATCTTTAGACTATCGCTGAATTTAGGTTTACCATTAAATTATTTTCTGTTTGCCCCCTCTAGTTTTTGATCCTTGCTTGCCTCTTTCCTGCCACTTTTTAGATTATTTGAGTATTTTTTCATATTCCATTTTTTTTTTATCTAATGTCTATATTTCGGTTAAATCTCTCTCTCTCTTTTTTTTTTTTTTAGTATTTGCTCTATGAATTATCCAAACATTTCACAGTCTATTTAGAGTTAATTCTGTACCACTTAACATAAAATATAGAAATATTACAAAGGTATGTTATCCCCCACTGGACCCTTATGTTATAGCTTTCATATGTATTGTATTTACATACAGTGGACATCCTACTAGCTAATAAAATATTTTTTGTTTTAAATATTTATATGTATTTTAAAGAACTTAAAAAAGAAAATTAATGTTTTACATTATTGAGGAAGTTACCATTTCTGTTGCTCTTCCTTCATTCCTGAAGATCCATGGTTCTCTCTTGTATTATTTTCCTTCAGTGTAGAGAATTTCCATTAGCATATCTTAAATATTAAGTCTCCTCATCATAAATTATCTTATTTTCCCTTTACTTGAAAATGCATTTATTTTACCTTTATTATTATTTTTTTTACAGAACATTTTCATTAGACATAGAATTCTGAGTTGACAACAGTTCTTTTCTTTCATCCCATAAAGATGATGTTCTACAACCACCAGGCCTGCATGGTTTCTGATGAGAAATTTTTAGTATTTTAGCCCATTTCCCTTTGTGCAGTGGACCACAAATATTTAGCTCTTTTCAATATTTTTTTCCTGTGTATTTGTTTTTCACTTAATCTAACAATGATATGTCTGAGTGTGGTTTTCTTTGTGCTTGTGTATGACTTAGTTTCCTCTTGAATCTCTAAATTTATTGACCAGATTTGGATGACTTTCAGGCATTTTTTTCCCTCAAAAACTGATCTCACTTATATGTGGAATCTAAAAAAATCTAATACATAGAAGCAGGGAGTAGAATGTTGGTTACCAGGGGAAACGGGAAGATGTTGGTTGAAGGGTAGAAAGTTGTAGGATGAATAAGTGTAGAAAGCTAGTACACAGCATGGTAACTGTAGTTAATATCTTGTATTGAATACTGGAAATTAGCTAAGAGATTTTGACGTAAATATTTCACCGTGTATATGTATGTCAAATCATTGTATTAGACACCTTTAATATGTACAGTTTTTATTAGAAAATAAAATTCTTTCTCAATGTCGTGTTCCTCTCTTTCTGGTACTCCAGTTACATATGTTAGATCTTCGAGAATTGTCCCATAGGTCTCTTGAGGCTTTTTCATCTATTTCATTTTTTTTTTTTTCACTCCATTTTTCAGATTGGATAGTATCTCTATTAATCTATATCCAAGTTCCTGATTCTTTCTTGCATTATTTCCATACTGCTTTTGAGTCCACTCAACAAGTTTTTTGTTTTAAATATTCTATTTTTCACTTACAAAAATTTAAGTTTATTTTCCTATAATGAGCATTCCTATATTTTCATTTATTTCAAGAGCGTTTTCCTTTCTTCATGGAGCATAATTATAATAGTTGCTTATATATCTTTGATAGCTCCATCACCTAGATCATTTCACTTTTTTTTTTTTTTTATCTTTTCCCTGGAAATTTGGTCATATTTTCCTTGTTATTTGTATATTAAATAATTTTAGATTACATTCTGGATATTGTGACTATTCTGTTATGTAGAGTCTTTTATAATATCCTAATTATAAAATTCTAATTATCTGAAGATGATGCTTATTTTAGCAGACAATTAAGCCATTTAGATTCAGACTATAGTTTGTATCTCATCTTCATTGAGGCTAATTCAGAACTCGGTTTATTTTTCTAAACCATGGCTGTATTGGTTTGTTTCTCTCTGGTGCATGTGCAATTCAGATTTAGACTGAGACTTGTACAGAAGGTTAAAGTCTCTGTTCAGCACCCGAAGCCTTTGATAAACTCATTTGAAACTGTTTCATGCATGCTTAGCTTAGGAATTAAAGTGATACTTGTCCATTCACCAAGTTAAAGAATTCCTTTCTCTCATTCTCTCATCTCTAGGATTCTCCCCCAATTCTTTGCCTACAGGAGTTCTTATCTCTGGTTCCTCTTGCCAGAAAATGTTTATCTACTTGTGCATCTGCCATTGCCTCACCACTTTGCAACTGGGGTCTGCCCTTGAGGGTCATAATGCACACACACAAAAAAACAAAAACGAAATCACAATACAGGTTGCTTTTTCAAGTTTTGGCTCTCTTACATAATCTGCTTGCTTTTGAGAGTCCTCTGGTGGTTGATTGTATGTGCGTGTGTGTGTGCGCGTGCGCGTGCGCGCGCGCGCGTGTGTGTGTGTGTGTGTGTGTGTGTGTGTGTGTGAGAGAGAGAGAGAGAGAGAGAGATTGATTTAAAGTTTTTAATTGTAATCAGTATGAGGTATGGGAGATAGTGGGCTTACCCCACCATGATTATGATATGGAGGGTTTACCCCACCATAACTAGAACTCATATGGAATTTTTTTCCCAGAAAAAAATTATATGTTAAGGTATAGAATCTTTCTTTTAGAATTAGACAAACCATTGTGACAAAGAAAGTTCTTTCTTCATGTGTCAATTATGGAGAGAGGAGCAGAAGTGATTGTCAAATTGTGTTCATTACAAACACACACACACACAATTTAAGAAAACAGCTGCTTTAATACTTCAGATTCCACTTTCCAACTCTTCTTTGCGTTTATCATTATTTCAAGGGCATGGAAGACAATACTATGTTTTCTTCTTCTACTGGGTTATTAAAGATAAAAAATGGTTATATATGTGAAGTGCTTGGAGCCATCAGAATCAAGCTGTTTATAATTTAGAGTGGTATGATTACTGTAATGCACAGCTAATACTTAGGTATTGTTTAAGCCCCTAAGGACCGATTCTTTGTGGTGACTTAAATATGCTTTAGTTAAAAATAGAGTTTAAGAAATAACATTAGCGACAATACTTATTGTTGTAAAATGCATACAGAACCTCAGTGACAACTTCCTTGTGAAGGTATGTCACATAATGATAAAATATAAAAATTAAAGGATAAATTACTATGTCCATATGTGCATTTTGGAAATAGTACAGTATTCTTTTTTCATTGTCGTGTCTCAGGATAATTAGAAGCTGACGTGAATCATGTAATATGTAGTTCTACTTTTTTTGTTAGTGATTAAGTGACTCAAGGAAATAAAGAATAAGGGAAACAAAGCTATTTTCTGTAATAATAAAGTTAAAATGTTTTTAAAAAATAAAGGTCGTATGGACATGTGATAAAATATAAGATTTTTCATATGCTTAAGATATCCTTCTAACCCTGAGTTGGATCAAGTTATTTAAATAGAGCCCAGATAAGGAGCACATTGAAGTTCAGGTGAAATAATTTTCTAATGGGCACTTTCCAAGCATTTATTCTTCTTGTTTGCCCCTTGAAATTGTGGGTACAGAAATAACAATTCTCTGAATTTATATTATTATTTGTAAAATGATGCGCTATTAGACATTTTGTTACATAACAAGAATTTAAAAATATCTGATTAATCTTTATCATATCAAATTACCTCAGTGTTTTACATTTTAAAAATTGAGATATAATTTACATTTAGTAAAATGCACATGTCTTATGTGTAAAGCGCAGTGGCTTTTCACAAATATACTTTTAACGTATTTAACTCAGAGCAAGATATAGAACATTTATTACCCCTGAAACTTTTTTCATATTTTCCTATGCAGTATCCCTCACTGTCCCCCAGCAGAGTTACTTTTGACTTTAGTCAGCACAGATTACTTGCCTATTCTTAAACTTCATATAAATATAATTCTCCAGTGTATACTCTTTTACATATGTTTTGAGATCCATGTGTTATAGTATCAGCAGTTCTTTCATTTCCAGTGTCAAAGAATACTCAGTTTATCAATAGGCTCCAGTCTGATTATTCATTTTTCTCTTCTTGGCTTCTATTTTGGGGCTATTATTAATAAAGACACTTAGAACTTTCTTGTACATATCTTATGGATAGAGTTTACATTTTTCATATTAGTTAAGTTCATTATAAGTTATTTCGAATATAGTAATTTGTTGAATTTCTTTTTATGTCAACTTTTAGAAGATATTTTGCTATAAAAAGAAAAAATGATTCCAAGATATAAAAGTCACACTAATTTTCTTTTAATTCTCCCTTTTTCAAAACAAGGATTATCCATATTAAATTTTCCTGGACAAACTGTAAAGAAAAATTAGACTTTGTAAATCTGTTAAAAGCATTTAAAAATTAAAACATACCACAAATGTGAAATTCTCACTTTACCCAAACAACTTATATGACTCTTTCATCCCTAAAAGCCAAACCACATAGTTTCATATCTTTTCTCCACTATGCTATTTCACTTTTCTATATATTAAGCAATCTACATGTCCATCTCCCCATGAGACTGAAAACTCCTTAGAGATGAAGACCATCTGGGTCTTGTCTTCCATCTGTAGCATGTAGCGCTTCGCCTGGCACATGGTAGGTACACATTATATGTTGAGAGAACGGAGTAACAGCCTTTTGTCTAGGGTGTTTACTTGTTTTGCAGAAGTCATTTTTGCTATGGAAACATAACAGCACTTAGGTTTAACTCGGGAGTTTACTATTCCCTTTATGTCTTAAGTCTTTTGTTTAATACATGAGCTGACTTATCCCAGTTTCCTGTTTATATAGGGTAGGCTTTTGATGAAAATATATACTAACAAAAAGCCTATAAAAGATTTTTGTTTTATTAGTTTAATAACATTGTTAAATTTCGCTGATGTGTCACTGAGAAAACAACTTCAAGTGAAGATATTTTATATATACACACACATAAAAATCTATACTCACATATACATATATATTTCTAATTCATCTTTGTATTAGGTTATCTATGCCTAGTGCAGTGTATACTTAATGCATAGAATACAAACATTGTTTTATTAACCTATTTTCAATGTTGGGAAAAGATACAATACCTGTTTTACACAATTAAAATACCTTGAAATTATGCATGATTTTCATTACTACTGGGATTTCTATGTTGAATCAAAGGTCATTATTCTAATCGTCTCAGACCCCTCTTTTTTTCCCTAATAGATCTTTGAAATGCCCATCTGTCTGTGTTCATGGTATAACCTTTTTTGATAGGGGCAGGGTGGCAGATGGACAGCAGATGGGAGTTTTGCCCTGCTTCTTGATTCAGATCCTGGCCCAGGCAGAAATTGTCAGGGACTGTCAGTTTGTTCTCACAGCTTGTGGGCTCCAGTATCGTGTATGGTATTCCAACCAAGGGTATTAAATGATGCCAAGCTGGACCAGTTATTGGTCATCGTAACTAGTTAATGGTTAAAGATAGACAGTAAGGGTGGGGGCACCCAGTGGGTCTCAGAATACACTTGAGAGGAAATTTCCTTTCTATTTCATTCAGTGCTGGATTCTGAGGACCCCAGAGTCAGCTCCTTCTCAAGACTGAAGTTGCATGATTAGAAAATACTATTGGTCCTGTAGGTATTTACCTATTTTTAAAATATAATTCAGTTTCTCAAAAGTCTTTGTATCTCTACAAAAATCAAAAAAGGAAGCAAGTGAGAAATAGAGATAGACAGACAGTGGCTTGATCCTTAAACCAAACGTTTTTGTCTAAATTGCTGGACAACGTGTCATCGTCTGGAATTCCTAAGGGTCCTGCGTGATTAAAACTTGGACTAATAATAACATTTTGAATGCAGTAACTAAAACTCCTTCTAGCAAAGCATTAAAAGACAGTTCATGAGATTGCTAGTATTTACAAGGGGAAAGAAAAAAGTCTTTTTTTTAATTCTGAACTATAAACACATCCCCCCCTTTTTTTTAATGTGTGCCTAAATTTGCTGCTTTACAAGCGACTCTCTTCATTGTAGATAGAAACCAGATTGGAGTAAACAGATGAGGCTGGGTAAATCCTCCTAATAAAGGGCAAGCCTTGCCTTGACCATGAATAAAAGGCAATAATGAGTCGAATTGTATCCTGAATTAAGTTTTTTTCCTTATTTACTTTCCTTAGATTTAGCGCTTTACAGAGATCATATTGTCTCCTTTTCTCCGCTGAACTGAGTCTCAATTTTGATTCGTAACACAAGAGTTTAAGGAATATGTGTCTACAGATCTTTAAATAATTGTATACCTTGAGTATAGGAAACTGTCATATTCTTTCAAGTAAGCCATCACTCACTTATCACCCATTATTAAAGGAGACCCTTAGAATACTCCATGTCTTTCCTTTACTCTGAACTAATTGAAATATAATGCCCTGCTGGTTAATAGTATTTTTGTTCTCATAATAGGTAAATTATGGCATTATTACACAATTTATTAACAGAAATTGTTCACGTTTGAATATTTTCTTGTGTTCTGGGAGTCAGGAGTCGCTTCTCCATATGTGTAATAAATTATGCTGTTCCAAATTATGTCAATAATATTGGGTTGATATATTCAAATAAATTATGTTTGTATTAGTTCAAGACATTTCATCTAATTTAGATATCTGTAGCTTTCACTACTGTAGGGCAGTTTAAAATTTAGATTATAACAGATTTCTGGGTAATCATTTGCCTAATTGGGTAATCTGGTACATTATAAAGTGAATATACATTATATTCCATGTACCATCAGATATTCTTTTATCTTTTAAAGTTTCTTCTTTTCTAATTTGATAAATATACCTAAATTTTAAGAAACTTCTTGTGCTCACGTTCTCTGATGAGATTGTGTGTGTTGTGCGTGTGATTATCCATTAGGTTATATATTTGACAAGTGACCAGGGTACATTTATTTTGGAATCTTGGCACTATGTCTGAGGCTTCCTTGAAACTAACTCATTTTTTTAAAAAGAGAATCTTGAAATAGAAAAAAATCTTACAGTGCTGCCGAGGATGGCCTAAAGGACTGTGTTACACCCCTTCTAGCTATAAATATACTTTAACGTGGATCTTACTAACATGATTTCAGGTGAGGTGTGGACAGGATCTAATTAGTTATAAATCTGTAAATGCCTGAACAGAGGCTTCACTTGAATTTCTCCATATGACTAATCCTCCTGCAACACTCTAATCCCAGAAAGCTGTCTTATAATGAATTCCCATTAGCTACAGAGTTAAAGCAAAGGCAGGAACTTGAGGAAACTAAGCAATCCCTGTGACTTAGCCAGTTAGATGGCAGTTCTGCCCTGCCAGTGAGCTGTCTGCTTTCCCAGTCTTGTTTTTGCTTTTGGGAAGCAGCTCCAGCAGAAAAGTTATCATCACAACGAGCTATTCTACAGAAAAATTCAAGCCATCTTATGGTGAATGTCTTCCATAAACAGCTAATTTCTTGTATTTAATCATTCTTCAGGTGGAATAGTGCTTATGGAGTTCAGGCTTTATCTCCTTTAATTTTTAAAACCCCCCACTAGGCAAGCAAAAAAGAAACCCCAGATCCCAAGAAAACAAATCAAAGTTTGGCATCCAATTTGATTAATGATTGATTACCTTTTAGTCATGACAATTGGATATATAAGGGAAAACTTATTAAAGGTTCTTACCTTCAAGAAACTTACATTCTAATATTAGTTTATAAGGAGGCTGTGCCATTTTCCTCTCCCACCAGCAATGTAAGAGAGTTCTGTTTTTTTCACATTCTCATCAACACATGGTGTTGTCAGTCTTTTAAATTCTAGCCATTTGAGTGGGTGTATAGTGGTTTCATGTGCTTTTATTGAATTATAGGATTAGATATAATTTCTTTGTCAGATCTATGTCTTAGGAATATTTTCTCCCATTCTGTAGCTATACTTACTTATTTTCCTAAGGATGTCTTTCAAAGAACAAGTGTTTTAATTTTTGATAAAGTCCACTTTATAATTTTTTTATTTAGTTGTCAATATTTTTTTCTACCCTCTTAGAAATTTTTACCTTCTCCAGATCACAAAGATGTTCTTTTATCTTTTTTTCTCTAAACTATAAAGTATTATAGTTTAATTTTGATGTTTAGATCTGTGATCATCTAGGATACATTTTTGTGTATAACATGAGATATGGGTGAAACTTCATTCCTCCCCCCAAAGAAAATAATATCCAATTGTTATAATATCACTGAGAAGATATTCCTTTATCTACAGAAATGCTTTGGGGCCTTGGTTAAAAAATAAATATTTGGGGCTTCTCTTTATGCTGTAGAAGGATGAAAAGAGTAATGTTCCCACCCTTACAACAACAACAAAATGGTAGAAAATTTATAAATGCGTAACTTTTCTTGAACCCATGAGAGAGCAGAGGTCGCAAGGAACCAACTAACCTAGAATCTAAGGAAGGACAAGTGCTTCCAAGGAGAAGTGAGGTGCAGGAACCTGCTTACCAGAGCCAGATGTGTAAGGACACTGGTAAATATAATTCAACTAAAATATATAACAAATTGCTAAAAGTTAAGTGTGAGATAGCAAGAGAAGGTAAAACTCCTGGCAACTACATACATAAGAAGAGTTTGCACTCATTCCAGCTTCTTCTACTGGTGCATAAGATATGTATAGAAAACATAGGTCAAATGACCTGAGAAATCATTCTTGTGAGCAGGCCTGGGAGAGTGGATCAGCTATGGTTCAGGGAATGGCAGGAAGTCCTGCTCCTGTCCTTGTCTCTCCAATGGGATAAACGCCTTCCACCGTCTGGGGAAGAAGAACAAACTCATCCTCAGGGCACTCATGAAAGCTCATTGCAGCTAGAACACATGCAGAAAACCTTCCTATCCCTGGGTTAGGGGCAGGAATACATCTCAGGCCTAGACTTACAGGTAGAAGTGGAGCAGGATCCATGAAAAGGTTCCATTTCCAAGACCCAGCGTCTTGGACTCAGCATCTGTCTAATCAGAACAACAGAGAACACACCCCAGCCCCCACCACCTGGCCAACAAGTGTTGAGTGGCTAATACTAGTATGATTCCCAATTTACAGATGGGAAACTAAGGAGAAAGAAATTAAATGAGTCGCTCAAAAATCTCACAGCCAATAAATGGAAAAACTGAGATTGGAAGCAAGATAGTATGGCTCCGATGTCCTCGTAATGACTGTAATCCTGCAAAGGAATGTTGAGAGGAATGAGGTAAATCAGGAGAGTGGACTGTTTCAGAAGAGAAAAGTGCTCAAGGGAACATACGATTTTAAGAAAGCAGTACAATCAACAAGATTAACAGCTGTTACAGCAGGTAAGGGATGAAAACTATCCATTGACCTTTGCAATTTAGAAAATTACCTGTAACATTAGCAGCAAGTAGATTTACTAGCATGATAAATATTGAAAGTAGAATCCACTGGATTCAGAAATGAATGTGAAATAAAGAAGATGGTTCATTAAAAATATTCCACTTTCCCCAGAAGTTTGAATAAGAAGAGAAGAATTGGTGCATAGGTAGTGAGTGACATGGGAGAAGGATTGGTTTTTAAGGATAAATGTGATTTGATTCTGTTTATAAGACAAAGGGAAGAAGACAACAGAATGGGAAAGACTGTCATTATAAGAAAAAAAATAGAGAAAAAATAGAAAAATAAGGTGGTGTAAGGAGGTTTGTTGATGTGTCTGGGGATATGTATTGAGAGTTTTCTAGGAGTACAAATACCCTTACGTAAATATTAAAAGATATAATTTATACGATTTCAATATATCTTTATGTCAGATAAAAACTTATCTATACTTAGAGACACATATATTAATCTCTCCTACATCTTCCTTGTAGTTTTTTTTTGAATGAGTTAGCCAGGAAAAAGTTGTTTTATCTTCACTGATGTGTGTTGATATGCCCTCTGTCAGAATACAGCTTTTCGGTAATGGTGCAATAAACAACTGTCACTCTAATGTAGTTATAAGTAACAGACGCAATAACTCAATCATTCCATCTTACCTGACAAAATGGAAAACAGCTTGAAAAAAGAGCCCAAAGCACTAGGCTGAAACCCTAAGTAGGACAAGTTTTAGAGTTTCTACCATTACAACGATGTCTTGGAGGGCAGGGACTGTACACACTCACATCTTTATCATCATTTCTGGTATTGTTGTAAGTTGATTATCAACATTTAAAAGCATATGGCTATTTAAACATTTTTCATCTTGTATTCGACAACTAGTAGAACCTCTAAAAATCTTGGAATTTCAAGTACAGCCATGAAGTTTCAGCTGCCTTTTGAGATTTAGTTGTGATAGCCCACTGCTCCCGTCAATCTAGAAGGCATTCTACCTGACAGAAATGCTCGGAACATTCCTCCCTATACCTTTAAATCCTGGACTGTGTGGATAAGCTTGAATGATCCAGTCTATTTCCTAAATGTCCATCTTATTCTAAATATTCACTCCTTCCAATAACACAAATGCAGTACATTATTTTAAAATATGCATTGCTTTTTACTCCAAATATGTGAGATGGGTTTATTTGTATCTGTTATCTTAAATATTAACACAGTTTAATGCAAAAATAAAGTTTTCATTTGGAAATGGAATTGACAATGGGAACTTTAGGTTGGCTGTCACAGTGGATCACATGGAAGAACTTGGCCAAGTTCATCAGCCATATTTGGCCTAGTTTTCTGCATATGTTTGCAAGATGCAAAAGCCAGTTTATTGCTTGAGGACACAGAAACCTGGAGGAAAGGCTTGGAATTTGTGCCATTTAATCCACTGGGCGTCTTTCTTTTTGCCTAGATTTTGCCTAGAGAGATCTGATTGTACCAGTAGAATATAAATAGAAGTATGAAACTTCTATTTGCTTTTTGTCAGCTACAGAGTCTTATAGTATGTACTTGTCGAGCATTTTTGGGAACATAACTGCAAAGAAAACAATTTGAGTGTGAGCTTTGTGGTAAAAAGTACAGTTCTAGGTAGGAATGATTGAACAAATGTGAATTAACAAACACATTCTTTTTAGGTGTTCTCAATTCCTTGTGGAAGTTATCACAAAATGGGACAACATGAAAATATTTGTATTCATGAAGTTTGTCCCCTATGTAACATTATTTCAGAATTTTTGATGAATCAATCGCACAATTAAAGGTCATACAGTTACAGCTGATTCAAACTCTGAAATGAATAGAGATGTCAAAGCATTGAGCATATTGGACGTTTACACATGAATAAGCAAGATGACAGAATTTGTTTTCAAGCTGATCTATTTTTTTGATTTTGCATGTTTTGATAGTTCTTTAACTTGAAATTTTCATAGAATTTTTTTCATATTTATATTAGCATATAATTAGCATAGATATAATTCCATAGTAGGATATATAAATGCTCTCTCTTCACACAAGAGGAAAAATGGATATGGATTTTTATTTCCCCTACTAAAATATCTCTAGACTATTTAGTATTTAAGGGATAACTGTACTTTTTAATTGGAGTTAATAATTTTAATTGATGCAGTAGTCTATTAAATTCCAGTTTTAAGTCAAGGATCTTAATATTTCAGGGCAAGCGTTTGAGTTTCAGAATTTGGAAGAACAGGATTCTGACGCATTTGCTACTTCTTCCCTTCACCATATTTGGCATTTGAATACTATGGTCACTCTTTAGCTATCGAAGGAAATCTTACACTAGTCTCATAAAACCTTCACATAGCCAGACACCGAAACACTCAGTGTCATGACGTACCTCTCTGGGGAGATTCTCTCTGTAACTCTTCTCAGATCACTGGAAAATATCATATTTGAGGAAGATGTTTTAATGAAGCTTACCACATTTATATTTTAACGCTATGTGTGTATATAGCCAACTGCAGTTGCTCCAAAGAGGAACTGTTTGCAGTGCACTGAGACTGTTGACGGATAAACTGGCCAGTGATAAGTAGGCAAGAAGTGAAGATGGGTGGCTCTCATGACTTCCGAGTTGCCACAGACTCTACATTTATGTCTTCCCTTTGCGATTCGCAGATTTACTGAGAGAAGCATTTTCAACTAAGTAATTCCTCACATCCCAACCTGTGTGGGGACATAATGAAACTTCTGCCTTAGAATTACTATGAAATTCTAGTAACCATGTAAAGCATGAAAAAAATTGATTTGGATACCCTAGGAGTCTCATGATACTTAAACTCATACAGCACTGATCTTGTTTAAGTGTATTATGATTACATTTGTCTGTCTTCCCAACTATATTGTGATTTAACTAATATCACAATATTAGTTAAATAAATTGTCCCCCATGGGGGGACAATTCCTTTTTTAAGATATTTGTTATATCGGAAGTATTCAATAAATACTAGTTTAATGAAGAACCTTAATGACTCACTGACTCTCTCTTGTAATCTTTACTGAAGTCATGTTTTTTTTTGTTTGTTTTGGGGAGTGTTTGGGGGGGGGCTTGGGTGAGTGGCAGGAATTTGTATCAAGTTTCTCTTTTGGATTGACTGACATTGTCAAGGAACTTTGATATTCGTAGAACACCAGAGTTATAATACAAACACTTGAGTTTAACTTCTGGCTTCACCATTGACATGCTGTGCCTCATTGGGAAAATTATCTTCCCTGAATCTTCATTTCTTCATCATAAGTAATCATTACCCCATACCTATGCTGAGAGGACAACCCCGGACACTTCAGAAAGAGCTATAGTAAAGGTAGAGACCAAAACTCAAAGATCAGACCAGTGGAGCTCTACCTTACTAAGGATGTAGCAGTCAACCAAGGAAGGGCAGTGATGGAAGCAGATACTCTGCCTCTGTCATGACAATATTACATAAACAATTTCATGAGGAGATGTCAGTCTGTGAGGAGAAAGGAGAAGGGAGAGAAAAAGCAGAAAGAGTAAAAATGTACCCCAAACTGACTTATTTTCTGAAGAACCTGAGTTAAACCAAATGGACAAGCTTTAAATTTTTGTTTTGTTTTGCTTTTTTTTTTCGTCACCAAATGAGAATGAAGACTTTTGAGCATGATAGGGTCAGTTATGTGATGGAAACACAATTTTTTTTTAAAAAAATTAGCTTTTCCACATCTGAGTTAATAATGAGTAAATTTCCAGTCAATCACACTAGTCTGTCTTTCTCTTTGTTTATAACTTACCTATGTATCGTGGTCTCATTTATAACTTATGAGTCTATAGCATTTTATGGTGTACAGAATGCTTTCACATATACCCTCTCATCTGTTACTTACCATAATGCAGTGAGGTAATGTCAATATATTATGTTTCAGGTAAGGAAATTGAAGACTTGTTCAGAACCAGATAACTGATGAGAGAGAGAGAGAAGAAAGAGAGCAGCTGACAGCTCAGGTCCTCTTTCCACGCTCAGGAACCACCACACGTGCTACTGTGTTGGGCTTCATTTTGTTTCTCTCTGAAACTCTGTACTCTATTTGCAATGGTATGGTTATTTGTTAAGACCTTTTACACATTTTTTTTAAACAAATATTGCTGCAAAGTTTTGTATTTAAATGAAACATATTTAAATTAAATATTTTCTTGTTATCTAGCATGCACCTGATTCTTTGATTTGGTTGTTTTAGCCAAAATCCCCGTAGAAGAGTCTGTCTAGGTGATAGTTTATGAGTACAGCTGGGCAAAACAAAACAACAGCCTATGAAAAACTCATTCTGATCATTTCATATCTAGGAAAAATAGAGAACAACAAAAGTGAGTCAATATTTTATAAATTCGAGGTCAGTATTCTATGTCAATGCCAATAGCGTATGAGTTCCAAAGGATTTGTGTCACTATTAAATTAGAAATGATTCACTCTTATTTGATGTACAGTGGATTTAGACATATAATAGAGAAAAAGAAAGAGAATACAAAGGATTGAGAGCAAACATATCTTGTAGGACAATTGCAAACCTCTTATGAGCTTTGATACAAAGTAATAGAGACCATCTCTTCTCCTTGGCTATTCATTCATCTTTAGCATTAGTGAATTTATGGCTTGTATTCTCGACCTTGACCTATAGCCCTGAAATGCTGTATGTCTGCCCTGCTTCAGCAGGTAAACTTCAGGACAGTGACTGTGTGTTACCTGTTACATATCTATAGCCCAGATCTTAGTTGAGTGCTATTAGAATAGGGAGAGAGTCTTTAATTTGATATTCAGGGATTGATGTTTATACATTGGATGTCACCTTTCAATGTAAGCTTTTTATTCTTCATATTTGATCTAGTTTAACTTTCTGAGCTATTGGTCATGGTTGTAGAAATCACTCTGTAGGGCTTTCATTGCTAATATATTTTGTAACCAATCAGGCTTGTGGAGAACTCAATTTGTATGTTTCTTTGAGGTACACATCAAAGCAGGTTTCTCCTCCTTGCTTAGGAATTTTTTCTATTTTCCATCAGAGTTCAATGCCCATACAATACCACCACCAGTCATATAGCTTACTACTTAAGCAATTTCTTTAAGGATGTTAAGAGAGCATGTTGTTTCTTTCACGTAACTTTTACTTTCAAAGTCAGACCAAATTAGATATTAGAGTATTATAAATTCCTATCTTAAATTCCTTTGGCAATATTTTTATATTCATGTTTGTTGTCTGTACATCAAGCAGATTTTTTCCAGCCCATTTCTACTGATCGATCACCACTGATGAACAAACCCATCTTTTCAGGCGTCTACAATGGAAAGCCTCTTTGCTAAATACTTCATACTGATCATTATCTGATACAGAAGACAACGAATTTAAAAATGCTCAGGTTGAATAGATTCACTCTTCTCATCCATCACTTTAGAAAAATGACAGCACAACTTGTATACAATTTCAAATGAATTACTGGAATATTTCTGGCTAGACTGGGAGAACATATATACTGATAAGAAGCCCATTTGATTTACCAAAGCTTACCATATTATTTATTAACTCAGTATCATTAATATCCACAACTCATTTTTTCTACTGATGATTGCTCCATTGTACAATATATAAGTATAATGAAAAATTATCTGTATTTTTAGAAATTGAAAAAAATAATTTACATGAGTCATATTATATAGTCAACTCAGGACTGAAGTTATATAATGAGTTATAGCTGGGACAACAACATAAGAGAGGCATTGAAGTATTGTAAAAGATAATGTGGTGATGATGTGTTTACAATAAGCCTATTCCTGCCATTTTACCCTTTTATCTATTATGTATGTCACATGCAGTTATTATTATTTTTTTGGTTCTTGCCTTTCCCCTTAGCTCTTCCAATGTTTTTTCCTCTTTTTTGATATAAAAAATGATATTAAGTGGAAAGCGTAAAAAGCTTCAGGCTATTCAAGGAGAGTAAAAAAGAGAATTTTCCAGGCCTCAGATATTTCTGCTCTGGATCTAGAACACAGCACATATTGATATGAGTTCTCTAATTCATGACTATTTGGAAGTATTGTGTACACGTTTCAGCAAATTTTGGCAAAAGCCATGTCCTCTAATGAGGAAGTGACTGTCCTCTTCTTGTGTCATTTCCCAGCCCTGAAGTCCTGTTTACACTAAGCTCCTTTGTTAAGGATTCTACATAAAGGTCTTTGATACTGTCGAGCCCATCCTTGAGTCATTCTTAGCTGACACTTTGTGTCTGGCTGGCAGTTTTTCCATGAGTGGTAAGGTCAGCCTCATACAATATTACACAACCTCCCCCTACTCCTTGTGCGTCAGTGAGAATCAAATGACCCTTAATAGTGAAAAAACAAAATCTTGGAGTAAAGTAAAAAGATGACCAATCTTTAAACAAAGCAAACCGATGTTCAGACTAGAAGGATTCTCTCATGTTCTTTATGCATTTTACTGGTTGTCTGTGAACAGCTTTTTCTTGCTAAAAATGCTCTCTAAAATGTTTATTTGCTGTAGGTAATTATCATCTTTTAATTTGTGGTTTCTTTCCTTAATAGAGTTATGGAACATTTGAGGTGATTCGGGGTTAGCATGGTATAGTAGAGAGGGTACTGAGTCAGCTGCTTTCCCTTCCAAGGATCCATTGGAAGGACCCTTAATTTTTCCTTGTCTGTCACCTCATCTGTACAATGAAAATAATCACATCTCCCTCACAGAGCTGATGCGTAATGTACTGTGTATAAAATAATTTGGTACACTGTAAAAGCCGATTTAAATGAAATAGGCTACTATTCTTTTAAGAGCCAGAAGAGTTTGCTGTCATTACTTGAGAAAAGGTCAGAATATGGAACCTTTTAGAATTGCATGTTTTAGAAAGAGTGATTTGATAAGTATTGGCTTAAACTAGTGGGATTTTCAATAGCCCAGTTGCAGCATTTTTCTTATTACTTTGCCTCTGTAAAGCTTTCATGCTATATTGGAAAAATCTTCCCTTAACCATGAAATTAAAGATGTAACTGAGTTTGAGTTAGCTGCTACTCTTTCAGTGATTTGCGGGCAATGAGTTTTGAGTAATTGGCTTCTACCAGTTGTTTCACTTCTGACACCCATCCTCTTTCCTCTGTCCGTTCTTCACTGCTTAGAAAGAAGCAATGGGGAATTTCCGTTGACTCATCTGTGTCCAGTTTTTGATGGGCATACACATTTTTTTTTTTTCAAGAGCCAGGTGTCTAATTCAGAGAGAATGTATTTTAAACCTAGTGGTAGATACACCAATTAAGGAACCTATAAATAAAGTTGAACTCTGGAGCCAAATGATTGTTGGGGATTGTCATCTTCATAATGAAAGTCTTTGCCATTATAATCTCATTTGGCAAAGATGAACTGGTCCCCTTGGGAGATGCCTTGCCAAATCTTCATCTGCAATTCTGTATTGATGCCAAGCCAGACTGTTATCTGAAAACTACTTCACATCCTTTGTGGTCTATGCCCTTAACCTCAAGGATTCAGTTTGCGGACATTGAACAGCCAGAAACTGTTGAGAGAAGAGTACCTTTTAAAAAATTACGGTCGTTAAGGTATAATGCCATAGTGCTCAAGGGGTGGTGAAGATGCTGAGCAGCTTCTTGTTCATTAAGACTGAAATATTTATATGAGCAGTAATAATAGCAGTGTATTTTAGAGGATGTGTGGTATGAAATTGATCACTGATGCAGTTAGATAATATTGACAGCTTCTATTGTAATTATGTAAATAACACCAAGTTCACCTCTCCCTTTATCTTTCATTTCCATGTGCATGTGAAGAGAGGGCTAGAAAGTGAGTCAATGCTAGGCTGAGTTCTGGGCTATTTATTTACCTGACAGCAGCTTGAAGTTTATATTCCCCTGTTATTTTTTTGTCCAAGTTAAGCAAGTCCAGTAGGTTGCACAGTAGTGACATACAAATATGTGTTTATTTGGAGGAATGCCTGGTGATAAAGCATCCACATGAGAACACTGACAAGCCAATTGGTCCATTTTGAGTTTTTCCATTTCAGAGCTGTGTTTCGATCCCACTTGACTAATACCAATGCTTTTTTTTGTTACCTTTCGAAGAGATAATTTTAAATTGTTCTCCATAGGGATGTCTAGCTGTCTATCAATCATTTCATTTCAATGCAGAAGTATTTGATTAGTGTATTTAAAGTAATAAAGATGTCAACAGTAGTGTCACCTTGATTGATGCTAATTATAAGTCTTTAATGGTTCCTCTGCTTTGGCCACTATCCTTGCAGATTGTGATTTTTTATGGTTAAAATGGTGCCCTGCTGTCCAAAGGCTTAATCATAAATTCCAATCTATCTTTCTTTAATGATTCTGCATGCAGTGGTATAATCCCAGTAACATACATTATCTTTGTTCGTTAAAAGCAAGCAGTGACTTTCGTAGGGGTGATTAATGCATTTATAAGGAGCTTGAAGAATCCTTGTTGGGATCACAGCAGAGGTTATAATGATTATGCTTGCTGGGCATTAGAATTAGCAGCAATGTTACATCCGCTGTCTGAAAATAATTGAAGATTTTTATGCAGTCCCTGTTTAGCACATTAACGTTGTAAATGAGACTATAACTGCAGTGGTAAAAAGACTTAAGTTTTGCAGCCTGAAGATGCTATCAGTATGTGGTTGTCACACCAATGAAACTAAAAGCAAGTTAAATTATCTGAGGGCTTTCCTTCTTTAGAACGAATAGTCTTATTAAACAGATTTGGGGTCACTCAATTTAAAATATCTGTTGATTAAAATGTCTTTTCCACTGTGGTTTTTCAGGCTGAATTTTAACAGTGCTAATATATGTTTAGTCTTTAATCTCCTTACTCAAGCCCAGCGATAGAGTTTTAAATAAGAGAAAATGTGCCCAGTGATATGACATATACATTTACAGGACTTTCAAAGTATGGATGGTTCATGTAAATATATGTCCATATATACCACACAATAACACTTCTCTGAAATGCCATATTTTATTAAAGAGAAGCTCAACATAAAAGGATGCTCTATCATTTTATAAGAGCAATTTACCTTCACAGCAATTAGAACACATAGTACCTTGCATGTAGTAGACATTTTTAAAGTGTTTTAATGTCGTCAAAGAAGGTACTGACAAGTTAGGTTGTTGTCAAACTAATGTTAGTATGCACCTGTTTTCTCATGTTTAATTTTACTTTTTTCTATGCTTATAAATTAAGCTAGATAGAGCTACAATCCTAAATGTTAGAAGTATTTATACCTCTTTGCTTTCCATTAATTTAACATTTATTCTAATGTTAATATCTTACTGTAATAATCTCTACTAGCTCTATCTTCTTACATTTAGACAAAACTGTTTCTTCTAGTAAGGAGAAAAATATATATTTAAAAATAATTTTTGACCCACACTCATTTTCAAATAAGGAAATGTCAGATTGCATTATAGGAAGATAATTATTCTCTGAGTGGTACTGGCTTAGAGAAAAAACCCCAGACCTCAGAGGTGAATCTTGGAGAGTAGTCCTCTTACATACCATGTATTTGACATTTCTGGAGGTGGCTATAGTTATAGTTTGGGATGATAATAAGATCTACTTAAAATATTTCTTTTCCTGGACATTTGAGAATATCTTCCAAGCTGCATAGTGTTTGAAGGCCCCTCGATTTGTAAGCACTGCATTGGAGAATCTTTAACATCTATTTGAGGTTTTTACAATGATGACTTACTGCAAGGTCTTTTCATCTCACCATCATATAGTTTAAGATGGATGAAATGTTGATTTTCGTGTGTCTGGATATGCTTTGTTAGATAAAGATTATCATTAGTGAGCCAACGTACATCTCTTTACCAGAATGGTGATATGGAAAATATACACACAGGGTATAGCCTCTCCTACAGAGAAACTTTTACTTTTGGAGTTTCGCTCCGACATTGCAAATGGGTCAGAAAGGGATGTTAGAAAGCTTAGAATGGATGAGGAAAGCCAGAATTAATTGAACTAGGATTGATTGGGGGAGAAGCCTGATGTGGAACCAAAGGGAGGGCTGGAGGTGATCTGTATGGTGATTAGTTCCCTGTGAAGTCAGTACAGACCCCCAGTTTGTCCACTCGTTTCCACAATTGTAGTGCTCCACTTATTAAGGAAGGGGAGCCTTATTAGAATAACCAGAGAGAGCCTCTTCTGTGGGCGCCAGGGATCAGTGGATGCCCCGGAGATCTAGGCCTTATAATTACATTGTGTGTGATTCTGCAAAGAGAAATGCAAACTGCTTGATTGGCGAAGGTGTTAGCTGTGTTGCTTAGTCTCTCACTATGTGATTATTTCCTTTTGTAGTTTTGATAAATTAACATTGGCTTACGTATTCAACAGGAATATTTTTTAAAGTTTTTTCAAGCCCCAGGGCTTCTGTTTAAAAATTCAGGTTAATTCTCAGAGGTTTTCAAAAGCATTTCTGCATCATGCTACTAATTAAGATAAGGTTATCATTTTAAGTTATACCAGGAATGCAATTAGAGCTTCTAGTGAGAACTGTAGCAATCAATTTCATACAAATTATTCAGACCTGGTAAGGTAGAATACAGTTTTAATAGGACAAGTGAACATACTGCGATTTATTAGATATAATGTGAATTCGAATGACACCTGAATATAGCATCTGTAACCCATCATGCGCCCAAGTCACTGGGAATCCAGTTCAACAGCCTTTCATCAGAAGAGATTTAATAATCTGTCTTCAATTCCCCATTATTCAGTGGCCGTTAGTTTAGATCTGAGAGGGATTTTTGTTTTCAGATTTGAATGGTTTTAGACGTGAGAAAGTCATCTGTAAGATACAAAGCACAGATGACCTAGCCCTCTCATTTTTTCTAGACCAACATGTGCTGCAGAGAAATCTGCTTGCTTGCTTTTTTCTTTTGTGTGGTCTGCAGAGCCAGCTGAACAACTGAAGTGTTGATCAACAAATTTTCTGTGTTGTCCATCTCTTCTGAAGAATATTGAGTTGTTGGATAAGAAAGTTACATGCCTTATCTGCCAACTGTCAGTAATTACTTATTCATTAAATGGATACCTATTTTCTAAGGAGGTATGAGGACGGCAGAGTTGAATAGCTCCTGAAAAGGTTGTATATCTTTTCCTCCTAAAATCACTACAAGTCATTCCAAGCTCTGCAGTAGGACATACAAGTAAATTATAGCACTTCTGGGCTTTCTTTTTGTGGACATGTTAAAAATATTTTCAACACTTTTTACTTTTTCCAGTTAGTTTTTTTCTCATTTGACATGTCAGTTGGTCCACGCTTTGCTACGTGCCTAAATTTCTCAAATTGCAGTCATTTTTAAATGTGTATTTAGTGAGCTTCTGTTGTGTGCCATGCATTGTGCAAGTTATTTGGCCTACGGTGGTGAACAAAGAGAGTGTGCTGGTATCTATAACATGAGCCTGCCTGTCTCACCTCCACCATTAACCACATAACATTCCATCGCAACACGTGACTTTTTCTTTTAATTTAAAAGAAGATAAATATCATCTATTACAGTCTCCTCCATCTTCTGTCTCCACCATATCTACTATTATCTACAGCTAGAAGGTTTTTTCCTTCTGTTCTAGCTCATAGAAAATGTCACATCCAGGTATAAAATTAACCTGATTAATTTGAAGAAGTTACTGAATTAATTTTCTTCCTCTCTTCATCTCAATCTTTCTCACTCTCCTGCTTCTTCCCTTCAACCAAAAAGCATGTTCAAGTTTTTCTCCTAACTTATGCATAAACAGTAAATAAAAATCTGTTGTCTTACCTCTGTTACTCCTTCAAATTTCCTACTTGCCAGTTTTCTTGAAACTATGTCTGCATAGATTCTGATTCTTCTTTCTCATTTCCTCATCTTACTGTAAGAGCCTGGCCTTTGGACCAGCAAGTCTACAGACAAATGAACACCAACGGCCTATGTTTAATTTCACATAACCTCTTAATAACATTTGATGTTGCTGCCTATTTCCTACTTCTGGAAATTTGCAACCTTCATGAATCCATGATGTCATTCTCGCCTGGCTTCCTATCTGTCTGATAATTCATCCTCAATTTCCTTTGTCGAACTATTCTTCTTTGCCAGTCTTTTTGGTGACAGTGCCCCTCAGAGTTTCACCTTTAGTTTTCTTTTTTACTTATTCCGCATTAGGAGATTTTTTTTTTTTTTTTTTACAGTAGAAAAGAAACGTTTTATTAAAAGGGAAAGTACACTTCCAGACGTGGAAGTAGGCCTGAGCAAGAGAAGCGTGGCTCAAAAGGCCATATTAGGAGATTCTTAAAAGAAGAGTCTTCAAAGGTGAACTGTGAGTTCTCTAAAATCGTATGTCATGTGTATGATATAGGTTTGAGTATGTGTACCTTTCTGAGAAAAGGATTCATAACTTTTATGGCATTATCAAGTGTGCCGAAGGCTAAAATATGCTTAAAACCTCACTTCTTGAATGATCTCATCATCTTCTATGACATCCCATTCTAAAATACTCTTATTTCTGTGCTGTATTTTCTCTCAGGCAGTGGCATCATTTTTTACTTTGGTTGTTTTTAAATTAAATTTATTGGGGTAACATCGATTAACAACATAAATTTCAGATGTCCAACTTTTTAATGTAGTATCCATATACTTTATTTTGTACTCACCATCTAAAGTCTAGTCTCCTTCTGTCACCATTTGTTTGACTCTCTTTACCCTCTTTGTCTTCCTCCCCATCCCCTTCCCCTTCTCCTGTGATAACCATCATTCTGTTGTCTGTGAGTTTGCTTTATTGGTTTTTTTGCTTGTTCATTTGTTGCTTTCTGTTTTATATCGCAACATTTAAGTGAAATCATGATTCTTGTCCTTTTCCATCTAAATTATTTCACTCTCAAGATTCATCCATGTTGTTTCAAATGGCAATATTTTATCTTTTTAATGGCTGAGTAATATTCTGCCTCACCCCTACCCCTGATCTGTGTGTGTACCACACCTTTATCCAGTCATCTATCAGAGGAAACTTAGGTCGTTTCCATATCTGGGCTATTGTGAATAATGCTACAGTGAACGTAAGGAATTCATATAACTTAATAACAAAAATACAGCCAATCTGATTTAAAAATGGGCAGAGGACCTGAATAGACAATTTTCCAAGGAAGGCATATGGCTGTCCAACAGATATATGAAAAATGTTCAACACTGACCTAGGTTCTTCAAAGAGCCTCTAGTGTCGTCTTCTTCTGCATTTGGTTATATACCAAATTCTCTCAATTATGATTCACAAATATCATTGGTCTATCACAATTTTGTCTTAATTAGATTCTCTATCACCTGTTTGTCAGCACCCTTGCATAGTAGTTCCAAAAATATTGTAATACATTCTAAAACAAAAAACCTGCTCATGCCACTCTCCACTACTGAATATTCTTCAGTAGATCCCTCCCATACAGGTTAAATTCTAAGTCACTTGGTTTATAAAAGCCTTTAGTGGAATTTCCCATACTTATAAGAGTCTTTTGAATCCTTTGCAATTCCCCAGATATGTTATGGTGCTATGTTCTCTCCCTGAAGTGAAGCCCTCTCTGGTCTACACGAGTGATTTTTTTTTTTTATCTTTGAAGATCCACCTCTTCCGTTACATTCTCAATGAAGTTTGCCCTGGCCTCAGGTAGAGTTAGGCATTACTTCTCCTTTGTCCTAACTCTACTGTGGCGTGGACTCTGTAGCTTAACTTTTTTTTTTTTTTTTTTTTTAAATAATCTCTCTCCCTAACAACACAAGAGGCCAAGGAATTGGAAGCCACTTGTCTTTTTTGATCATCCTTAGTGCCCAGCACTGTGCTTCAAAACATGCTTTCTGAGAACCACAATCTCTCAGCTTTAAGCATGAGGACATAAAAGACACTATGGATCATATTCTGGATCAAATAAACAAATCAATCTTTTCTGATTTCTGCTTTGAAAGAGACTCCAACTCCTTTAATAATTATCATCTCTGAACTTCCCAGCATAATGCATTCTGCACAGATGCTTATCATAGGAAATATATGTTGTAATATATGTTATATGTTATACATTAGGAGGGAGTCTTAGATCTATTTTATGAAATAAGATGAAGAGCATATATAAGCACAAAGTGTGTTTTCTCTGATATGCCTTTAAAATGAAAGGTAGATATTGAGTATGCTGACAGCAGCTTTGGTGTGGTTGATGTATAATGTGTTCCTTAAGTTTTCAATAAAAATTAAGTATTTTGAAATTTTCCAGCAACAACTTCACATATTATACAAGGAGAGATCTCTTCCACTCCCCGTCCCCAGCCCTGAGATCTTATTTCCCTTCTTCCTAGTGGTTAAGACAATCATCAGACCAAAGCAATTGATATCTCTGTGCCTTAAATTTCACACTGGCACACTTTAATAAAAATGATGGCTTTTTTCCTTTTTTCTTGAGATTTTTTAGGTATTTTATCAACAAGACATATCCTAGGGAATATATGTGTTTTTTTCTGCTATTACTATCTTAGTAACATTTTTTCCTAATGAGAAAACTGGATCCCAGAGAAGTTAAATTACTTTTTATGGAGTTTTTTGTCAGAGAACTGTAAGTGTTACATCATTAAAAGTTACAAAAATTTCTTCTAGAAAAAATTATGGTGCTTAATAATCTGTATTAATCCTTTATCTTAAGTCAACCTGACAGTTTTTAGAGACCATGAAGCTAGCACAAAGTTAAAATATCTTCTAACCCTCCGATCTACTACGCCATCATCAATGTTCATTTCACTTCCTATATCTATGTAGAAAAACCAATAGTAGGCATTCTTATTTCCGATTTTTATGAAAAATATAAAAAGGAAACAAGACAAAAATAGAAATAGAAGGAGTTAATTTTCTCTCTGATATCTGTCTCTTTCTTCCTAAAGGCTCTTAAAATATGAAAGGAATTAATTTTTTGTTGTTAGGTAGATTAATTCAGTCTTGGGCATTCTGGTTTTGTTGTTGTTACCTTTTCTGAATACTTAAAGACTTCTTGTCCTTTTTAGATGGTTTAGTATTAGGCTTGAATAGATGGAATTGAAATCTAAGTCACTTGTTTTTTTAGAATCTTTGCTCAAATTTCATTTCACTCTACAAAGAGTCCTGTTATAAAACATACAAATCAAAATTCTGCCTTTGTACCTTGTCACCTATAACTCAAGCTTGTCAGGCGTCTATTCTTTACTCTCTGAAACTGATGTTGCTTATGTTAGTTTTGGCCACCCCATATGTATTTTCTTTTGTAAAAGAATGGGGCCTAGTTTTATAAATGATATAAGCCTAGAAGCTGGATTTTTCTTAGTTTCCTGAAAGGATTTTTAAAGGCTTCAACCACTGTTTCCTAGAATATGTTGAGGGACTTTTCACAATGTCTGACCATGTCTATGAAACTCCTGTATATCCTAGATTATTGAGGGTCACATGCCATAATTTAAAGTTGCTTTATGACCATTAATTCTCTCTATTGCAAGGGCTGATTGGCACACTTCAGAAGTTGTGGGAATGAACTGATGGTCACACTCCTGTTAACATTGCTTCATTACAAGACAGATTGATCAAGCCCCACCCCCCCACTACGTCTTGAAAAACAAAACAAAACAAAATCAAGTACGTCCTTGGATACAGACTCTTCTCCCTCTCTTCCCCTTCAACTCTTGTTTATGGCATTTGGTACCTTCAAGGTTTCCGCTCACAGCTCTCCCATGAATGTTCTGTATCTTTTCTACCATTTTGACTCTGCTGATTAGATTACAAGTAGAACTAGCCACCTGCTTGCTGCATTCCACAACAGTCCCTGCATACATCAGTTATCCATTTGTTTGCCTGTCGAGTCCTGCTTTATCAATGACAATCTTAATAGATTGAAGCTTGCTTCTAAGCAGTATCTGTGCAAGAGTATTTTCTTTCGGGTCTTGAGTCCTATAGATCATTTCAAAGGTGCTACCACTTGTTCTCTTATTAGTTTTTTGAAGATATTTAAAAAACGTTGTTAATATATGGACATGATGAGAAAGTACACCCTAATAATTTGGATACAAGATTGTGTGTTGAGAGTTAAATTGAATAAATCTCCACAAAATGTGTATGATTTATACGAGTCACATTTAACCAAAAATTTCTATAAATGTATGACTCGAGATTACAAAATCCCTAGATTCTAATCAAAGTGGTCTCTATGAAAAAAAAGTAAAAGGCAGTACTAGAAAATATAACTTGCTAATCAGAAACATAATCAGAGTATTGTGTCCTGTTTTGAGAAAGGCTGTATAAATATAACCAGGTTAGTGTAACTAAGAAGGTATAGGAGTCATAAAGGCAAATGTTATTGATGCCCATTTAAGCATAGTCTGGTGAAGAGGAATTCCTGAATAAAGAACTTGAATGTTACCAGAAAAATTACTGAGAAATTGAGCCTCTGTTATGTGTCAGGTATGTGCTAAAAGCTTTGTCTACACTGTACTCATAAAACTTCAAAATGACTTTTGAGGTACACTTGACTTTGAAGTATCTATATTTTACAGATCAGGAAAATGAAGCTTAGACAGGTTCAGGGATTAGCCCTAGTGATTTGCTTATCATCAAGCAATTCAGTTATAGAACTGGGATTTGAACCCAGATTCAGAGGCTCTAAAGCCTACAGTCTCACCAGCTGTGCTATGTGACTTTCTTATACCAAGACTGTTTCCCACAAATGTCTTAAGATCTTCTAAGTACTCACGTAAGACACAGGGCTATGTAGCCATCTGGACAGTCAAGTTGTAGAAGAGTTTGTCACCTGCCCCCCAACCCCAATTCCTTTGTGCCACTTAGAAAAAATTCCTACTCCCACCCCAAACCCCTGGAAGCCATTGGTCTGTTTTCTGGTCTCATCCACATTTTTATATAAGGTTCACCAACCTGTAGTTGTAGCTTATCTGGGATGAAAATAGGCATTGGTCAGATTGACAAAAATGTCTAGTTGAATTGACAGTTGTACATCTCATTGTAAATTAATAGATTGACATTCTAATTAGAATTTGGCTTTCTGTGTTGCTTGCTTAGTAGGAGAGAATTCATTAACATTCTAAGTACAGGCATGTGTCTGCTTCAAAATATTTTTTTAATAAAATAATAAGATGGCATATGAATACATTTCTGTATTTGAAGGAGTGATGAATTATGGGTCTGGACCTAAAAATATAGTTAACTATATAAAGTCAAGATGCATGGTACATTCCAATATCTTCTTTAAATGTTATTTGAATTTTTATTTATAAAAATATTATTTTGGTAACCAAAGCCGGAATCACATTGAAACAAATATCCAAAATCATATTGAATTTCACTCTATTTCCTTATCTTCCAGTCACCCCTCCTTAGTTTAGCTTCCATCTTCATCACTCCATCAAAAGAGCTTTTCTTAAATTTACAGTTACCTTCTGTTATCAATCCCATAGTTATCTTCTTAGTGAACGTCTTAATAACATTTTTTAAGTCTTTTTTTTTTTAATACTACCTCCTCTTGGCTTCTAGAGTATGTTAGCCTCTTTTTCTTTATATTTCTGGCAATACATTCTCAATCTCCTCTGCAGTGAATCGGTTATTAAATATTGGCACCTTAAAATTCTTCTTCTGTTTTACTTGCTACTATCTCCAAAATTAGTCTCATCTCTTTGCTCGGCTTATTATGAGAGGTAGCTTAGCATGACAGGTAAGACCACAAGTCCCAGGGACAGAGTGTGTGGGTTTCTATCCCAGCTGTGTGACTTATGCAAGCAACTTAGCTTCTAACAGTTTCATTATATGTTAAATAAACATAATTATCTGTCGCATCTAGTTGTTATGAGGATAAAACGAGTTTATATATGTAAAGTGCTTAAAGCAATGCCTGACAAACAGTTGATGCCCCTTGGATATTTATCCACAGTTATAATTTGTGAATGAAATCTGAATTTATATTATCTACCTGCGTAAGTATTTAGTTTCAGCTCCAAAGACACATCGAAGTCAATGTATCCAAGATCCATGCTTAGTATTCTGGTGCTTTATTCCCAGGAAAAAAAAGTCTAATCACTCCTAGTGTGTCCGGCTTCAATGAGTAGCTCAATTATCTAGCCATTTGTACAAGCCAGGAAAGTAGATCCCACTCCTATGATTCTTCTTTTCTCTCATTTTGACTTTATCATCAAGCCCTGTCAACTTGACCCACTAAATTTCTATTAAAAGCTTCCGTTCCTCAACATTTCCAACCCTAGCTACAGATACCATCATCTCTCATCTCGAGTACAATAAAAAAAGTTGCCCTTTTGTTCACTCAGTGTACTCGTCACCCTCAGTAAATCTTTTACCCTATTGCCAGAATTCTCATTTCAAAAGGTCAACATGATCATCCCCCTTTGCTTCAAACCTTTCCATGGCTTCCCATTAATCTTAGGATGGTGATCAAAGTCCTTCTCCTGGTCTACCAGTCCCAGCCTCTGAGGACTCTCCAGTCCCTCATCCATCCTGCCTCCTGCTTCTCTATGTGCTCCAGCCACACTGTCCATTTTCAGCTGCTTAAATACACTCAGTTTTCCCCAACAGACACTTTTGCATATGCACTTCTCCATCTGGAAAGCTCTCCCATGCCTGCCCCATTTACTAATCTTATGCATCTGTGAGATCTCAGCTCAAACAGCACTTCTTCAGGAATGCCTTCTTTAACCTCCTAGTTTACTTCAGTTAACTGCCATAAATGATATTCTTCTTTTTTATAGTATATGCCTCAAATTTGCATTGTAGTTTAATGTTGAGGGTCTCCAAGATCACCCTCAGGCTCAACAATTTGCCAGAAGAACTCACAGGACTCAAGAAAACTGTTATTTTACAGTTTATTACAGTCAAAGGATGCTGATTAAATTCAGTAAAGGGAAAAGGTGCATAAGTGGAGTCCAAGAGAGACCAGGCTTGAGCTTTCAGTTGTCTTCTTCCATTGGAGTCGCATGTACTGCCCTTAATTCTCCCAGCATTAAGGTGTGTGACAATATATATGAAGTGTTCCCGCCAAAGGAAGCTAACATGAGCCTTGATATCTAGGGTTTTTAATTTGGGGTTAGTCATCTAAGCATGTAGCACCTTAGCTACTAGGTCTCCATCCCCATAGAGGTCAAATTAATAGAGTGTGGTCCAAAGCCTCAGGTATAAATAGGTATGCACCATAAATCTCATTGTTAGCATAAACTCTCTGGTGTGACTCAAGGTCTCAGGCATACAAAGACACGTACCTGGTGGGATACTCCAGGGATTCATAGGTCATCCATCTCCTGAAAATTTTAGGAACGTGAAGAACACGAGCTGCCAAGCCTGCTGAGTTATCCCTTCCCTGCGTAAGTTTCAGTAGTGCTATTATTTGATTAATGTCTATCTTTCTAATAGACTACATGAGAGCAAAATCTGTAGCTGTTTTTACTCGGCATAATATACCCTGACTTTATCACGGTTACTGACTGACTGATAGCAGGTGCTGTGTAAATATTTGTTGAACGAATTAATAAAATCTATTGTCTTTATTTTCTTTCACTCTTTACTGTTTTCTATACTCTTCCATCCCATTGCTTTCATGTACCTTTTCTTTATTATGGAGTCTTGTAATGCATTTTATGTCTAAAGTTCCTTTGCGCTAATGATATGTAGTAAGAACCTAAAATATATAGTATATTCCCATAACTCCCAAGTATAGTCCTGTAAGTCCAAGTATTCCACTATCTTATAAACAATTTTTAAAAGGCAAATATTTTTCACAATTACACCTGAAATATATGTAGTCTACATATCAGTTAGTGTGATACCTACTTACATTATCAAAGCTGTTTTTAAAAAAGTGAGATATTGACCCAGCATCTGCCTTAAGAATTTCAGTAATTAAGTTGTCCTTAACTTTGAAGCCACTGACAGTTGAATTTGAATTTTGTCCTGGCTATAACAAAAATAAAAGGGAAAGTCCTCTGGAACGAAGGGGTAGGTCCCAATTTTCTCTGTAATTTAGAACAGAAATAAATGTTTTTCTGATGATCCTTAGCATCTTCGTCTTCAGGGTGAACGTAATATCCAAGCTCTTTGTTCTACCAATTTCTTTGCTCAGCCAGGAGACCAAAGGTGCAGGCCCATTTTAGCCAATGGATTTGAATAAATCTCTTTTCAAAATTTCTTTATTGTTTTAGTATTGCATTATAGCCCAAAATATAAATATCCATGAGTTCTACACTTGTATTGAAAAAAATAAATAAATAAGTAAACGAGGGAAAAGTGACAATTTTCCCCTGCAGAAGAATTCCAAATAATTTATGTAGATATTCTGCCCACAAGTAGGTAGGACATAACTTCCCACTCCTTAGTGTGGGCTGCACATAGTGACTTCCTTCCAAAGAGCACAGTGTGGAGAATCGAGTGGGAGTTGAGGGAAGAAGAGTAACTTTACAGTGGAGAAACGTGTCAAGCACTACCACACAGCCGGGTGATCAAGGTTCATAGCAGCAGCATTAGGCAGGTTATGATTGGTACCCTGTAATATAATGTGAATATAATGTGATGAGTGGCAATGGCACTTCATTTCTGTGGCTTCCCTCCCCAAACCCATAACTCTGATCAAATCTTAAGGAAAACATCAGACCAACCAAAACTGAAGGACATTCTACACAATACCTGAGCAGTACTCTTCAAACTGTCAACATCATAAAAAATGAGGAAATTCTGAGAAACTCATATCTAAGAGGCACCTAAAACCACATGACAAATAAATGTAATGGGTCTCCTGGGTGGGATTCTGGAACAGAAAAAGGACATTAGGTAAAAATTAAGGAAATTAGAGTAAAGTATGAACTTCAGTTAATAATACTGCATCAGTTATTGTAACAAATGTAAGATGTTAATAATAGGGGATACTGAAAACTAATATCTTTTCCATTTTTCTATATATCCAAAACTTCTAAAATTTAATTTTTTAAAATGTTATTGCATGATAGTGTTTCAATTTAATCTCAATGCTATTCAATAAAATTTGCTTATCATCTATTTGTGTTTGATCAATAATGACCTCAAGTTGATTGCAGTTACTTGAATTTCTAAATGTGATTACTATAGGTTGATTTTTCTACAACAGACACAGAAACTATTACATCTTTGTTTAATTTTGGGGAAATAATCCACCTTTGTGATTATGAACTTCTGAGGCTTCTTTAAGAAACTAGAAAGGTTCTAAAATGTTATGAGTCACAGAGTATATTCATTGTAGAAGTAACAGGACAAAACCATTAAATTAGCTAGATAAATTGGCATAAAATCAAAAACAGTATTTTTGAGAGCATGAGTCCAGACAATGTGTCTGTAGGATACACTTTACAAACTTAGTTTGATTAATTTTTGTTTTTCCGAGGATATGATTCTTTTCTGTAATTATTGTTCTGTTTCCCCTGACAGGCTATCTAGTACTGGCCGCCTTAAGCTCCCTGTGAATTGAGTTATTCTCAATAATACTCTGTTTTATGAAGGCATTATTTGAGTGGCTGTCCACTGTGATCTGGTTATTTGGAGCTTTACATAAAACAGGTGGTTCTTCCATCTCATCAACATTTCTTATTATCTAGAATTCACCATCTTTTTGTCTGTGGCCCATCGTACTTAGTCCATCACGGATGTGGCTCTATTCTTAGTTTGTCCCTGTTTGTTTAGCTTCTCGTTTACATCTTGGTCATTTCCCATAGATACTCCAAGTTCCCTTGTTTTCAGACTTTATCAGGGCTCATGCTGTAAAGTTATATGTTTACTTACATCCTGATTAATTCCCAAAAGACTTTGCAGCAGCTAATTTCATTTGTTTGGCTCTGAAACGATCCAGGCAACTCTGATTCAAATCAGAGATGGCATTTACTTTCAGGGGCACAGGACTGATGCCCAAAACCAAAGAACAAATAGCCACTGATCTGTGATCCCATGATCCCAAAGCTGCTTTATAGTGCCATTCTTAATGACACAGATGCCTGGGTTTTGACCCTGTATACCTAGACCTCCCTACTGATCTTTTTTTCATTTAGATGATGCTTTGAACTTGACCTATTGTACTATGACTATAATTTCACAAGCACAAGCTTTAGAGTCAAATAGAGCAAGATGTGAATCTTGCCTCAGTCATTAGCTTTTTGATCTTCAGGACGTTACTTAATCTCTGTGGGGCTCAGTTTCCTCATCTGTAAAATGGAAATAATCATAGTGGCTATGCAGAGTTATAAAAATTAGATAAAATGTTTCTAAAGTTCCTCAAGAAAGCCTGGTTCTGTATCATGGGTGCTTAATGTACACTCACTGTCATCAGTATGAAGATTTGATTGGGTTTATCTGCCTCGCCTTTTCCTTATGTAGCCTCTTCTAGGTGGCTCTCGATTGCTCCCAGCCATGTCTTAGCTTCACATGTTGATTTATACATTTACATATTTTTTTAGTCACTGTCTCTGTGGTACCAGCAAACTTGTCAACTTTTGTGCCTTGCTTTAATTTTCTTCAAAACTCTATAGGATGTTGTTTGAATAGTTCACACTAGTATAAACATGTCATTAGAAATGTTATATTTTCTTTCTTGCATTTTGCTGTCTGTTATTTTCATAATAACGTGAACAGCTGGGTAGACCAAGAGGGAGATCTGTCCTGGATTTGTATTGGGAGTTTTGGGGTCAGGTGAGAGAGGGGAGGAAGAAAGAAGAAATAAAAGGCAGACTAATGGACTCTGGTGCAGGAACTTGGGAGCTCAACTGCCTGAATTTGCAGCTTTGCTCCCCAACCTGTTTGCTGTGTGGCCTTGGTTAAGTTACTTAACAAGTTTCTGTTGCCTCAGTTTCCTCATCTGTAAAATGAGGATAAGAATAGTACCTAACTCATAGGTTTCTTTGCGAGGATTAAATGTGGAGCACTTGGAGCAGTGCGTAGCATGTGGTAAGTAATAGTTAAGTGTTCAATATTATTAGCATTATTCTTTTCCCAAGGCTTCACAATATTTACTACATCTGATCATCTTACTGATAGATATGTCTTGTTATATAGCCTCAGTAATTTCAGAATAATATCATCTTTATCTGTTTAATATATCCATACAAATAAAAGCTTGTCTTTCACAGTAGTCATACTAAGAGGTGCTATGCTTATGTCAATATATCAACTTTTTTGAATAATTATTTAAAATTTTTTAGATTCTGCAAAAAAAAAATCATTTGAATGCCCTTTAACAAATCTTTGTCTCTTGAATATAGAGTGTCAAAAGTTAAAGCCAACTCTATTAAATTTAGATGAATAACCTTTGCTGACAATATCTCTTCTATATATTTGTATAATTTCATGTACTTGGATAATTACATAAATTATATAACTTTTATTCTTAATAAAATTTATATGCAATATTTATCTACATATAAATGTGTGTATATGGGAGTTGAGAGGGAGTATGTCAAGATCCAGTATTTAATGTAAACTAAATTATTTTCATAAAGAAAAAGCCCATCATTGAGCCTTAGTTCACTTTAAAAAAATCACACAGAATCTCTATCATGTTTCTCAATTTTTAAAAAAAGCATAATTGAGTTTTTGACATTATGGAATGATTCTACATGAACCATGCATTCAGGCAAATGGTGGAAAAAATAAACATCTCTTGTCTTTCAGATTGTCGCATTCTTTTCTTCCCTTCCATATCTTTACATTCCTGTAGATACAGTAACACTATAACACTGATCTTGGGGGACCTGTAGAAAACTTCATCAAATGTAGGGGTGGGGACATGCTCCAAAGAGATGCTCAGTCTAACTGAAAGTCCTGGGCATATGTATGCCCACCTCTTCTATTGCTTGAGAAAACTTCACTGCTTTAGCAGCTAATGGTATATCTGTATTCACAAGGCATCTTAAATAAGGCATTTTAATTATTTTTAAGTTTTCTCTAAAAGTCTGCCTCCCTACTTGAATGGAGATATGGTCATTTGTGCTAATTGCATTTTAGAGTATTATACTGGTGACAATAAGCTAATGTTTACAATTTTTGTACATATTAAATATCATTAGGCAGTTAATTATGTATCAATTTGCTACCTAGGTAGAATTTGCAAATACCAAAAAGCACCAGTCCATTTCCCCAGTGCTGCCTATGTATGAACTACAGATGCTTTGCATAGCTGTGGCTTCTTGTTCAGGAGCCTTAGCTTGAGAACTCTCTGCCTGATTCCCAGACAGTGATTTCAGACTGAAACAATACTTTTGCACTAGGGGATCTGCAATGAGGCTTCTAAATATGAGATAAATTAGGAGACAGTATGACTTGTGGATATAGACAGTTAGTGTAGTTTACATGTTGAAAACAGAGGATCTTAAAAAAGCCAAAAAAGCTTCTGACATAGAAGCAGAATATCAGAGCCTGTACATGTAGAGCCTTCCTTGTTCTGCAGAGGATAATGCTGAGGCTAGAACTGTGAAGGGCATGCACAGAGAAAGGCTGGGCCAAAACTGGGCTCTGATTTTGAGAAAATCAAGCCCACCTTTCCAGTTTTTATTTTTAGCTCTTTTGATCTAAGAAAAATTGCGTAGTGTAGTAACACACTTAGCGAAAAGATCAACTATTGTGCTCTTTTAGCTTAATGTTAGGATGGTTAGATGTGTCTTAGAATCTCATCACCGAATTAATTTTACTCTAATGCAAGATCTCAAGATGAGCTAGTGTTCTGTTATGACCATATGCCATCATCCCCTCCACTCTACCTAAGAATGTGAATAGTATTCCCATTGTGAGAACTGTTGATTGACATGAACCAACTCTGTTGTCATGGCTCTAGTTAAAAATGTGAAAGAAACTAGATCTTTTCAACCTAAAGGTTCCCTCTGTATAGTTAATTAAAGATGTTTTAAGAAGACATTTGGATTATGGGAAAGTGATGATATCAAATTATGACATTTATTTCATTCCTTACCCCAAGAATCTCAGTAATTGGGTTCACCTATTCAAAACCGTTATTTCATCAGAGGGTAAAGATTCCAGGGCCCCCAGTGGGACTTACCTCATTTACCTAATTGGCATATTCTTTTAAAAACAACTCTGGGCATATGAACTTTTTGATTCTTGAATGTGTCATTCACTTGCTTTGAGACCATTTAATGTAATTTATCTAAGTTCAATTATAGTCTTTTAAAAACTAGCTTTTTTTTATGCCATTATATTAAAGAATCGATTTTAGAAATTTAATTAAAATTCCACATAAACAAATTGCTCGAATGCTATGCAGCGCTGGATGCATATCATTAAGGTTCTCACTTTGTCCCTGAAGAAACTGAAGCTTGAAAAAAGATAAACTGATCACCTATAGTCATATAGCAAACAGATAGTTTGTGACAAAATGGGTCTTAGAACCCAGAGCTTTTGACTTCCAGTCCAGTAGTCTTCCTACTAGGCCAGGCCATTTTATGTAATCCATGCAGTGCTGCTGTGATATAGGAAAAACAGAAGTGGATTCATTGCTTTCTAAGAATTCATGCACTCTTGGGTATTATGTATTCCCATGAAAGTGAGATGTATTTTTACAAATACAGCTGACCCTTCAACAACATAGGTTTGAACTGTATGGAGGTCCACTTGTACATGGATTTTTTTCAACAAATACAGTAAATATTTCCTTTCTAATGATTTTCTTAATAACATGTTCTTTAGCTTACTGTATTGTAAGAATACAGTCTATAATACATATAACAAACAAAATGTGTTAATTGACAATTTATGTTAGGCTTCGGGTCAACAGTGGACAATAGGTACAGTTGGTCCTCTTCACCCACAGATTCCTAACCATAGATCGAAAATACTGTTTTTGCTCTGTGGTTTGTTGCAACTGCAGATGCAAAACCTGTAGGCATGAAGGGCTGACTGTACTTAAGTTTCTGAGGAGTCAAAAAGTTATAAGTACTTTTTGAACCGCATAGAGAGCTTGCACCCTAACCCCCATGTTGTTCAACGGTCAGCAGTACGTGACGCTTCCTTCAAGGACAGTTTACTACTCTTTTCCTTTTTATTTATGTTTTAAATACCATAGAATCCAATCATTTGTCATAACCAAAAACAAGACAAAAACAGTCAAATAATTACACAAAGTCACTATCCGATGATGGCAGCAATGTGATTCAGGTGGAATGTGTGAACAGAGGCACAGGTGAGCCCAATGAGTCACCAATGTAATGTGCCCCTTAGGAAAGCAAAGGCAGATTATGTTGCACTAATTGAAATCTGGACTCTTAGAATGGAATGAAGGAGGCAATAGTGCTGTAGGCTTTCTGTGCCCAAATTGTAGGACCATGTGTTCTGTTTTGTTTGACACGTCAGTCAGAAAGTGACTGATAATCTGGAATGTATTTATAGGCTGGGAATTGGAACACGAATATAGTAAAAGTCACAGCGTAGTCAGTGGCTGAAGAAGTGCAAATATTTCATGTAGAGAAGAAAAATCTGAGTGGGTGGTGATCAATTCCCTCTAATAACTTAAGGACCAGTATATGGAAAACACACTAGATTTGAGCTCTCAAACTTCTAAATTGAGGGTCAAGAAACAGAAACTTCAGCGAGGCTTCCACTGCCATGGAATCAGTTCCTTGACTCAGGGCTTTTAAATAATTAAGCTATTGTGTTAAAAAGATGGAATGGCCTGTCTCCCTCCCAGGGCACTGCATTTTCAGTCACTGGAGGTGTCCCATTGGGGACTGGATGGTTGCATGGAGGAGATATTTTAAAGGGCAGCATTCACAACTCAGAAGAGCAGGGGACCACATGACCTTTAAGGTGCTTTCCAGCACCCGGAGTTTTATGATTCTATTTCTATTATGCATTGATGCTGGGTATGTGTCACATTGTTTGAACCAAACACTGATTATAGACAGGAGCACAGTCTGGAATGTTGATGGTGCTCACATTTATTTTGTGTTTCAATTTCTGGAAGCTGTCTTTGTCTTTGCGGCTGTTTGGTCCCTGACCTTCGGTAACATTTGGAGCCCAGCCACACTGTCTTTGTTTACTGTAAAGAGCATGGAAAAACTGACTTCCTGACAGCGCTCTGCAAAGGCTAAGGTCAAACCACTCACAGGTGAACAAACACAGTCCTTCCACCTTAAAATTGTCATTTGGCCCCTGTAAATTGGACCAGGGTAATAATATTGGGTAACAAAAAGAGGGGAAATCAGTACTCTGCCAGCAGCTAGCAATTAGTCACTTTGTCAGTCAGCTTTGTGAAGAGCTAATCTTAATTCAGTATCCATTTTGGGGGAGTTAGAAAATATGGCATGCAGTTTTAAGTCTTCTAGCAGCCTACACAATAAGCCTCTAGACTCTTTTTCTACACTATCATCACGTTATTAATAATTCCCAGGATTCCAAAGATAAAGCATAGGATTCTTCTTTACTTAAGGGACTTAAGAGTCACACCCACTGAATATTCATATCATCTAAGCTATTTCTTTTATGGTGATATCTCAAAGTGGCCTAGATGGGTTGACTTCCTTTCCAGAAGCCACATTCATTTTTTTTTTTTCTACTAACCTCTGCTATTCTTTACTGTCATCAAAAGCACTAGGTCCCCTTTGTCAAAGTAAGGGGAGCATCTTCCCAGATAAGAGTATCATAAACTCTTCAGGCTCCTCGACAGTGCCTCATTCATTTTATCCTCCTCCTATAATGCTTAACACACTGTCTTGCATTTGCAGGTCCACAAAATACATCTGGGTGAGTGTAACTGAATAAAACAATGACCTTGCTCACATAACACCTGTTTACTCAAAATGACTTATTTGTAAGATCCAAGTTTTCCTCTTAATATTTAGATATTACTTACTAAAATTGATCTAAAACAATATAAAGAAAAAAATCCCCTATATAAATTTACATAGATTTTCCCCTTCAAGAATGCAGGAATAAATTTGGTTCTGGCTGTATTTTTTTCTTTTCCTTTTCTTTTTTTCTTTTTCTTTCTTTTTCTTTTCTTTTTTTTTTTTTTCTTCTTTTTTTTCTTTTTGGTCTCTAGTATAAGCAGCCTCTTGAAATGCCCTAGTTATCTAACATTGCTCTTGAACTTCACTTAGAGATGATATACTAGCCTTCTACTAAAATATATCTGGGTATTAAAAGCCCAATTCTTTATTGCTGATGAGAAAGATTATTAACACTTTTTTTCCAAGCTATAATATGAAGCAATAACACCCCTTTTTACTTCCAGAGCCAGAGGCAGTATGTCATATTAACCTTCATTAACTGCCTAAGAAATGAGGTACATTTGTTAATTTAGCATTCTGGTTAGCTAAGATCATGAGAGAAGGCTGTGGTTTCTCCCTTTGCTACATATAAAAATTAAAAGAAAGGTGAAGTATGTTAGCACACTTATTTTATTGCCTTGGTAAGTGCAGTGTTTGGATTAGGAGCTAGACCTGGATGAGTTGCGTCTGCAGGTGGTGGGCACAGAGTGAAGTGGCTGGAATTGGGGGGAGCAAGAATCACATGACCTAAATAGGCCTGAAAAGTAGCACCTGAGGTGTGTGGTGGAAGAAAGCAGATATCGTAAAAAATCTGGGCCAAAGGTAGAAAGAGAAAATGAATTCTATTTCTATGTATATAATTTCATGTTGGACCTTTCTCTTTGGATATCTTATGAAATACCAAATTCTCTGTAGAGTTTTTTCTTGTATATAGCATTGCTCTTAATTTTCCCATTCCTACTTCTATTACTTTCATTTATTCATTCATCATTTTAAAAAAAATGTATCAAGTATTGTGCTAGCTACTGGGGAAACAAAGACTAATGACACAATGAAGCTCAAGGAACTGCTTTTTTTATTTACCCAGGTATAAAAATATATGCATTCAACTTGACGATTATCATTCTCCCCCATTCCCCAAGAGTACTTCAGTAATGTCATTTCTTTCTTTATAAAGCCTCCAGAATCCATACCAATTTTTCTTCTGCCACTACCGGAGTTCAGGCACCATCCCCTTATAGTCAGGCTATTGCAGGAGTCTCTTTATTACTCTCCTTTTATCCAATCTCCTTCCTCCCTCATCCATCTTAGCCATGGCTGCCGGACACATTATTCTAAAATTTGGTTGTTCCCATGGCTTATTGATAAGAGTAAAATGCCTTAGCCTTACAATGTGGCTCTCCTCCATCTAGTTCCACTTCTACAAAATGAATACCCTACTTAAACCAAATTGATCCTTTCACCCACTTTCAAGCATAGTTAGGTATTCTCCTCAGTCTGGTGTCCCTCTAGCTGTTTTTCCAACTCCAAGGTGGTACAACATGGTGGCTAAGAAAGTGGGCTCAGGGGCCAGAAGTGCTTTACCATTTATTTGCTGCATGGTCTCGGGCAACTTATTCAATCTCTCTTTTGTGCTTCTGTTCTATATCATTGACAAGAGCTTATAAAAGCAATACTTCCTATATAAGATTGTTAAGATTAAGTGGGTTCGTGGTTGTAAATACTTAGAAGAGACCCTAGCACATGATAAGTGCTAGCGTTTCATTGTTGCCGTTGCTATCATTTTGTGACCCAAACCCCACCTTCTACCCTGGCCAGACATTTGTGAATAGCTGCAAATTTGAAAATCCCAGGGTTCTTTGGGCACATTCCTGGCATTTCCATACAAGGAATCTTTTCCTTCCTAGCCCTTCTATGGCATGACTTATCTGATGCTCATTTAACAGGCAGATTTAGATGTATTTGTTATTTTTATAGGAATAAAACTTGAAAAGATAGCTAGCAATTCAAGGTAGTAAATGGTTAGTGCCAATAGAAAGAGTGGCATAGGCTCCATAGATTATACATTCTCTGAGGGCAGGGAAAGTGCCTCATGTGTCTTTGTTTCCCTTATAGTGCTTTATGCCTAGTTATTAACAAAAGCTGGATTTATTTATTTATTTTTTGACTCAATGACGATGTACTCGGAGGATGAGGAAGAAACCATTCTATTTAAATAGTTAAGGTACAAGCAGATAATACTATGTCTTTACTGGTCATATACGAATGTGAAAAAATAACGGGCCATCCTCAGTGTCGAATAAAGTGTTGTCTAGACCATCTGGACAGGGCCTCTGAACATCATAAACATGATGGTTTAGTGGGATTAGTTTGGGGACAGGCTGCCAAACAGACTGGAACAAAGAGAGAGAGACCAGAGAGAAGATTGTTGAGTGTGAGGAAGAAGTTCCTAAACTTGGACTCTAGAAATGGGGACTGGAGAGGGAATCTTAAAGGGTAGTTTGTAAGGAAAGAATCCATGGGACTTGGGAGTTCGTAGAGGGTGATGGCAAGGGAATAGTAAAAAACCGACTCTTGGGTTTCTTCATGGATAATTTTGGAGTATCTAAACTGAGAAAAGGTTGTCTTCGATGGAAAAGAGATGTGTGGTTACTAGACTGTTGGCTCCACCATGGCGGAGCCCAGGCCCATCTTGCTCACCACTGGGTCCCCACTGTCTAGGACGGTCAGTCCCTGACACGATCACACAAATGGAGGCTGTTAAGTGCATCTGGACCAAATTAATGGCTGCTTACTTTGATATCTACAGTCAAATAAGAAGAGTTGTAGACAAGTCTTGACATCCTGTGTAACGATTCTCTGGTTCCAGTTAGGTGGCATGATCGATTCTAAAAAGTCATCCCTCTAACATCATGGGCAGAATGTTTCAAAGAAGCAACTTTTAAAATTCCAGGGTGAGTGCCAGAATCTACAAGACCCTGAGGCCATCTCTCTCCTACAGTATGCCTTAATGTAACTAGTTAAAACGTACCTGACACGTACTCTGCAGAGAGGTGCTCCAGAAAGCATTTGTTTGCTCTCACCCTGCTGAGAAGTAGCAATATCTGTGTGGCTTAAGGGCTCTGGCTGCAGCCTTGAATAGTGTTAGAAAAATATCACCACCATTTGCCAGCAAGAGATGCCAAACTGCAAATAAGAGGCATGTCAGTTCAATGAAGCAGAAACATTTCACTTGTTTTTAATGATTACTTGCAGGAGACCTTTATTGTTATGTGTTTGTATGCCTTTAAATGAGAAATTGCATTTTTTTTTGAAAATGACGAAAACCATCTCGTCTGCCTACAAAGGGACAAGCTTTTCCCACTTGGGTGAATATTGCCTGCGCCACTCACGGAAGAAAGGAGCAGTCTTGCCAAGCATCTTATTAGTCTAAAAATAAATTATTCCGAATGCAGGTTCAGATACAGATTGCAGGGAGAGATAATAGAATTGGTTTTCCAAGCCTGATCATGCTATGAAGACATGGTGTGTGCTTTTCAGGAATCCACTTAAGTGGAATCAGCTTTGACTAATACAAACTAGAAATAATATTGCTGCCATCCAGCTAGTGTCTGCGGTACAGCATCCTCAAAATGTCTTCAAGGATCCATGATCTCTTTAGTCTATGTAAGTGTGCATAAATAAAAGTATATATGCATTCACAGGCATTTCTTCAGAGGTGCAGTCTTCTCATTGTTCTTTTAAGGAAATTTCTTCCTGGCAGCGTGAGAGGAGCACGTCTCACTTGAGATTTGTCTCCTTCCTACTCCCCCCTGCCTCTGAGAAATAGTTGACCACATCAGCAGCCGACTCCAGTTGTCATGTGGTTCCTCATGTGATGCTGGGTCTGCAGCACTTTGGAGCAAGAGCCTTTGTGACTCGGCACTCATGGCCAGTGGCGTTCAGGGACAGAAGAGATTTTGGAGGGGGCGGGGAGGCCAATAAACCGAGAAACATCAGAAATAAAAGTCTCATGAAGTACTCTGATCTATGTATTCCCTTTTTTTTTTTTTAAATTTGATTTTAACTCTTGCTTTTTTATGGTTTCTGTTTTTTTTCCCCCACCCCCACAGGAACCGAGCTGCGCTGTTTTTTTTTTTTTTTTTTTTTTTTTTTTTTTTTTTTTTTTTTTTTTTAAATTCTGAAGCCAGATCATCTTTGCTTCCAGCTCCAGGGCTGCATCGCCGTGGGCACGCCATCCTCCCCGGTTACCTGAGATGCACCTGCCGCCTCCCACCTTGACTTCTGATCTGCGCGGTGCCACGAAGGACCTGCTTCTGCAGCTCTGGCCAGGGCTCCTCGCATCTGGAGGAAGGGACTTGGTGGACAGGGCGAAGCAACACAGGAGCCGGGGTGGGATGGATAGAAAGGATGCCAAGAACCGGGGAAGGGCGAGTTAGGAATACTATCCATCCAGTGCCCACCGCTCCTCCACCAGTCAAGAGCAGAACAGCCATGCCGTGGGTACCTGTCTCAGGCTGCTCCCAGGGCTTAGTTTGGGGATAAACCCATGCCAAGATGTGGCATTGTACCTGAGAGTGGAGCTGAAGATGGATACAAGCAGGTATCTGATGTATTTGCCTGACGAGGCAGAGTTGGAGAAAGGCAGACTGAGAACCGGATGAAAAGAGAGAGGAGCTGCCGAATGCTGTTTGATCGTCTGCCGCTGGCTCTGCATTCTCATTCTAGAGAGGATGGCATAATATATAACCCAGTACATGGATGAAGGACCTGTAAATTGTAGTCTGGATGTACCCGACGCTGTCAATGGAGAAACTGATGGGCTAGGTGACTGTACCATTGTCCCCAGAGAAAATAGCAGCCTTGCAGCATGGATTGAAATGCATGTGCATGCATGTAGAGACATGACAAAAAGAGATTTCTGACCATTTTACACAGGAAATCTGTCACTTTGCTGGATCAGGCGTGATTGCTGCTTGTATTTTCAGCTTCAGCTCAACTCTCATTTCCTGACTAGCTAGAGCGCATGGCCAAAGCAGCTGCATGCAACATTTTCTTGTTAATGTGAAAGCAAGCCCCTCAGCTTTAACTCCTTGATGTTCTGAGTGCTCTGTGCTTTGCTAGGACTGATTGTGGGGTTTTGTTTTCTTCTCCTACAAATCCCTGTAAACACAGCTGTATTCACTATGGTGAAAAATTCTATCCTGTAAATAGAAATCTGATCGATTTAATCAAAATAAATGTATCCCAGATGACTTTGAGACCAGCTGGCTACCACAGGCTTCAGATGCTCATTGTTCAATAGAGATGAATGCAATGTTATATTTACATGTTTTAGAATTCCAGGATCAGCCTATAATTTAAAAAAGAAATTTTTTTCTAAGGAGGAGAGGTGGTCCTACCGGCTCGCACTAGATGGTTAGGTACAGGTGCAGAGGCTGTTCCTGAGGTTTGGGAGTTTATGGTGGTGCATTTCAAAGGGTGTGTGCCATGTGGCAGAGCGTGGCCATAGTAAAGAGAAAGCATACATCTAACTTGCTGTATGGAGAGGCCAGCACCCTTGGAATAGCCCCAGTAAGGTTGGCGGAGGTACTGAGGCTGGATTCAGATAAGTGAGCCGTGGTGCTCCAGCACCAGCTCAGTGGAATCAGCTCAGACCTGGAGATGAGGAGCAGTTGTCATGGGGAGCTCTGCTGGGACGCTTGTCTGGCCCTTCCACTGTTTGTTACTATTTCTACAAAGGCAGCTCTGTGTGTTAGATTATGTTTGGCCAGCTGTTGATGCATTCCTGTGGGTGGGGCTGGGTGGGGATCTTATTACTGTACTTCCAAACTGTAGATCTGTGTGCATGGGAGCAGGGAGGGAATGGAAAGAAAGCAAGTTGGAGAAATCGATCACTCTTAACAGCTTTCTCCAGGTGGTCCTAGTGTGGATCCAGAAAGGCTTACAGTAGAAAGAAGGAAAGAGGGAATAATGAGGGGTGGGGAGCTTGAGGAGAAGAGAATGAAACTTAGCAAGCTCAGAATAGAGAAAAACAGACTTAGAACTTCAAAGCTGCAGAGACAAGCAGAATGTCAGCAGCTTGTAATTAGCGGTTCATGGTTGCGTCAGTGACTGTATCTCTCCAAGAATAACTATGTGATGTGTGCCACAAAGTGAAGAAGATAGTCATAACTAAGTTATCAAACCCAGTTCAAACAAGGGCATATGGATTAAGGAATTTTCTATGTTTGTAAATCAAATACTGATGGATTACACATATAAGACTTGCTGAATTTTGCGTAATTGAAGGCTGAAAATTTGATTTGTTGGGGGAGGGTGTGTTCATTAAATGAAACTGTGAATCCTTAAAAATGCAGATTAATCGTGCAAGAAAATATCAGTGCAAGCCCCATCAGTACAAGACATTTCCCCAAATAGCCCCAGACAGCACGGCCAATTTTCTCTCTCTTCATTCGCACATAATTTTTGTTTGTTTTTGTGCACTAAATTGGAAAGGAGTCAAAAGTGACATTCAAATAAATATGGTCAGTTAAATCCTAAAATTCCCATTTAAGAACTGTAAAATGTCTGTGGGGTTCTGATTTTTGTTCCGATCCCAAGTTTAAACCTTGAAGGAGCCTTGGTTGTCTTGAAGCCAAACAGCGGTCTGTTAGGAACCCCGTGAGAAGGGCACCACCGTGGTTGAGATTTGAAGGCCACGTTCACTTCCCTCCCTTGTCTCTTGTGCTTAGAGATTTGGTGCAACTCCAGCCTCCCTCAAAGAGATGGTGGGAGGAGCTGATTGGTTGGTAGGCTAGAATGTTTACTCTTATTTGTTTTCAGTGCTCCTCCACAGCATTCATTTTGTATTTGTATTTGTGTTCACGCCGCACAATTACTCCTGATCTGTTTTGTTTCTCTGCCCGAGAGAAGTCAATTTCAGTTCAGCTCTGTGCATTTGGCTTCCTGGGTGATATGTGTATATGTATTGGGTTAGCCATGTATGCATTTCCCCTTTTAATGTGGATTAGGGAAAATTGTAGGCAGAGAAAGCTGTGTATATTAAATCAACAGCTTTTGAATCACATGTAATATAATTTAAATATACTTACTTTGAGGTTGCCAAAGCTGACATTGTCTGAGCCCGTTTAATTTACATCTTCGATTTAGTCAAGAAGCGGAACCTGCCAGATCAGAATAGGGTATTCTGTGCACCCAACGGGGTGAAAGACATTATTTTGTTTGTGTTAGTTCAAACAGCTGGTCATTAATGCAGTCCCCATTTCGAGAGTGAAGTGCTGGTGGACATGAATGGCTGCCTGATTAATGCTGCCCCTCCGAGGGTCCTTCACCCAGCAGTCATGCTCGCAGCAGAATAATGTAGCATGATGTGATTGCACTCTAACAGGGTAGTATGTCATTGTGTCACCAAGCAATTGAGGTTATTATGGGGCAGGGCAGACAGACGGGACAGTGGGGTTAGTAGACCGTAGCATTTTTAGAAATACAGGCCTGACCTACTTAGAGTTATTCTCTCTGGCTGGCAGCTGCATGGTACATAAAGTCTCTGATAGGCTGAGGCTGTTGCTAGGGGGAATTAGCATGAATTTTTCCACACACAGACTCAGTGACTGAGTGATAAAAGCTGACTGGAATTAAAGAGATTTGGTTTAGTATTATACAGATTTATCTGCCTCGTTTTTCTTTTTCAAATGCAGAAAAGGGGTGAAAAATACAGATTTTATTTTCATTTGTTTTCTGACCTTGTTTCCCCCACCCCATACCCCCCAATTCCAAGAGGCATGAGGGGAGGAAAGCAGGGCAGTTATAAAATTTGGTTAATCTCTTACTGTCATTGAAACGATGTTGTACATTGCAAAATATTTAAGCTTAAAGATTGCTGGGAATGAATAACAGGTTAGATTATTTTTCCTCCTCTGTACACCAAGCTGTTTGAAGTTGGGTGTGCATCTTTCATACACTGTATATTTAAAGTCTCTTTCCCTTTTGGGCTTGAACAAAACATTTATATAAATTCTTTTCTATCCAAACAGATTGAAGCTTGCACTCTCTGGCTTGTTTAAAATATGGTAGTAAGGATTCCAGATTTAGATGGAGAAAGGAAAAAATATCTATACCCTTTTTATTATAAAATTTTTTTTTTCTGGGCTATTTTGGGTTTGGCTCATTTTTCAAAAGCTAGCCTGATGTTTATGCTTGTAGATAAAACTTAACTGCTCCCACCCTGTATCTCCTTTGCTTCACAATGTACATAAAGACATGGATTTTTCTCCAAAAAAAAGAATATCTGCAGAATTTATCTGGAGATTGTTTTCCCATGTTGCTGACATATGCACTGCATGTAGAGAGCTCACATAATCAATTCTGTAAGATGACCCATTTTTTTCCTACTCCTGTATTCTCCAAGTATCTGTGTGTTTGTGATTTTTAATAGATCTTTTCTAAAGGCAGATTTTTAATAGATCTTTTAAAGCAATCTGAAAGTCCATCAGGAGGAAATGAAAGCAATGTATACTCAAGAATCCTTTGATTTTTCTTGTTCTTAATTATATACTATCTGCGCTTAAACCACAGTGGCCCTCTCTTACCTTTTACTGCTGAAAGGAATCATTATCCTGTCTTTTTGACTTGAAATTAATTTTTGTAAGAACTTGCTGTGATATTACAAGTAAACAAGTAGCTTGGCTACCCGAGGGAGAGGAAAAAAATGTAGATTCTTGTAAAATTGTAAAATTGGATTTCTTGGCCACATGAAAAGAGACAAGGGGAAATTTAGATGTGATTTTCTCTTTTCATTTAGGTTCTTAATAATATTTCGAACTATTTAGATATATATGTTTTCAAAAAGTAATTTCCACGTATACCAGAGACCACAGTCAAAACAAAACAAAACAAAATGCTCTAATGGTATCAGAGCCAAGAAATCTATCAATATTTTTTTTTAACCCAGCAATGTTTACATTTCAGCATATAAATATAGCTTATCAAGCTAAAATAGAGTGTATTTTCTGATGTTGTAATTGATACTTCCTATACTTACTAGCTTTGAGAATCTCTAAAATAACATTTATTGTAAAGGTTTCTAACCATACTTAGAAATAGCCTTTCTTAACTGAATAAAATGTCAATTTATATTTGTTGAATAAAAGATTACCTGAGTTTGCTTCTCCTTCCAAAACCAAGCAATTGCATTTATTATTTTAGTAAGAGAACATTTTCACTCTTAGTCCATGCTACTTACTTGACTTAGGTCAATGGACAATCATTTAAATATTTAAGTTCAAAGTTATAGAAATAAATGTCACTTTAAAATCAGTTAAGTAAAGGAAAATGTTAGCATATTTCATTAACATTTGTTAAAGGACAGATGCCTACTTTATATGTTAAGTACGCCTGTGTCCAGGCATCTAGTCAGATCGAATGTTTCTTGTTTGATTTATAATAAATTGACCACATTGAAATTGTTCAGTATAAGTTGTAATTGGTTGTCTAGGTTGGTAAAAATTTTTCTTTGCATGGCTTTCAACCATTACTAGAAAAAAAAAAGTTAGGTGGGTCATAAACAAAATAAGCATATTTTAAAATGTCATTTATGCTGCCTTAGCTATATAGTTAAGCTTAACTTCTAGATATTCACTTTGACAGTGTATATCTATAGTATTAATTTTACCCATTGCCGTTGATCAAAAAGCCAAAAGAGCAATCATACTCAATCACTGCATCAATGATTTATTCATTAGGTAAATATTTTCTCATATGTGAGGCTGGCTTCTCCAGTTAAAAAGTTCAACAAGGACCAATGAGTTTTGGAGATGTTGTTGGGTAAACAAAACAGGGAAAAATAGCAGTTGGTCGTTTGCAGATACTAAACATAGTTAGATCTTGGGTTTAAGAGTTCCCCTTACTTCATTCTTTTCAATACCTAATGTGAAATAATTCCTATAAATTGAGGGCGGAGCTGGTGATCACACTAGACGCTTGGAGAAGATCTGCTCTCCTGATCTCACAAACAAGCTATATCCCTTCCAAACCATCTCCACACTTTTATAATATTAAAGATCTAATGAAAAGCCAGTATGTGCCATTTGTGAAGTCATAAAAGCAGATTTTCAACATCATTATTTAAACCGTTAACAGTCTTTCAAATACCTTTAGGTGTCAAAGCTGTACATCACCTAGAACTATATGAGTCACTCTCTACATGTTTTTGTTTTGTTTCCTCCTCATTCCCATTAATCTCCTTCCACTCCTTTAAGTATGACTCTTGTGTTCCCAAGCAAAGGACTAAACAAACCATATTTTTGCTTTCACCCCTGATCACCTCTATAATAAAATGAATTTAGACTTGTCTTCCTCCCTCGGGATGATGCCGTCCAGGCTTCCTTTTCTCCATGCTCCTACTTTACTAGATAGAGCCTTAGTCTGTTTCTCCGCGAGTCTCTAACCTGTTTACCTATGTGCCAGGCACATAGAAATTGCTTCACAAACATGAGTTGATTAATGAGTGAATAAATGAGTGAAGCCAAATTTCACGAGAAAGATAATAAAGCCTTCCTTTTGTAGATTTTTTGTAAAGGGCCAGACAGTAAATACTTCAGGCTTTTGGAACCATATAGTCTCTGTTACAACTACTGAACTCAGTCGGTGTAGTGAGAAAGCAGCCATAGACAGTATGTAAATGAATAAGTGTGGCCGTGTTCCAATAAAACTCTATTTAAAAATCAAGCAGTGGGCCAGCTTTTGGCTGTGGACTATAAGCTACAGCCCAGTGGGCCAGATTTTTAAATAAAGTTTTATTAGAACAAAGCTATACTCATTCATTTACAGTTTTCTGACCACTGGTATAATCATTACCTATGATATTTCGAGGGTACGATTATACATGACATGTATACTGAAGGAAATCAATGTATTAAAAATGGAGAGAGATTCATACAAATTAATAAAAAACTAAGACAAAGGGTTAAATAATATTATTTGAGATAAGAACTCAATGCTAATCCACCAAATTTTATTCCCTAGATGATGACACAAATGTAATAGTTTAGTTTAAAATTCAAAGATGAAAGCAAGGATTGTCGCTCTTTCTTAAAATATAATGCTGTTATACATTCAATACATATGAAAGAAGAATGTGAAATTTTTACTTTTCAAAATTATTCTTCTACTGCTGGTTACCTAGAGACAAGAAGGATGCCCAATGAGATTGAACATGTGCAAAATGATGAATCTGAAAGCATTGCTGTTGTATCTCGTTATCATTCGCAGATTCTTTTAATCAATTTATATATGGTGTGATTTCAACAACCTAAGTCAGATCTTTCCTTTTTCCCACCTCTCCAGTCCCTTCTCTATTAGATAGTAATTAAACTGCAATATTAGAAGTTCTGCAGGATCCTTTTTCATCTTTTCTCCGGTTCCACTGGATTCTCTTTCCTTTCTCCTCTGTTATGTGACAGTATACTGTTGGCCTTGGTTGATGATGTTGGAGGCAGTAAGCAAGTTCACATAGAGGCCTGGTTATTAGGCAACCTGTGTTTAAATCTCACTCTGAGGACCTACCAGCTATGCGACCTGGTGCACCTTAATCAGCTTCCCTAAGCTTGAAGTACGTCATTCATAAAATAAAGATAGTGATGGTACCTACCTCCCAGAAGTTTTTTAAGGTTGAAGTGAGGTCATGAACATAAAACTCTTCCAGTACTTTGTAAGTGTTCGATAAAATTTGACTGCTAGTACTACAGCTTCTACTACTGCTCTTGCTTTCATTACTGGAAGTTATTCTGCAGACAGAAGTGTGTATAATCTGGCATTAGGCTTTGAGATCTCGGTGGTATCATTATGGCTAACTCTTTTTAATGTGAGGGGTCGCCTATTTATTTATCTTGGAGAATCAAATATCAGAAGTCCTGAAGCCAAGAGCAAAGCAGACACAAAAGCCCCGAACAAGTCTAGAAGTATCCAAAATATACCAAGGAATTAAGTGTCACTGTTTCATATCTATTTTTTTTTTTATTGGTTGAGTGTGTTTCAGTACATTTTCTTCTAGGAATGTCTTAGAGGCACACTATATTTTTTGTTTGTTTAGAGTAAAGTTAAAGACTAATGGAATACAAAAGACTGCTATTCTGCCCTAAAGCTACAATATTCTTTTCTGAAAATTATGCTCAAGGCTTATACCCTCCAGAAAATTTATCCCAATTAAGTGGTTTAGGAGAAACACATGACCACTAGCAGTCCTCGCAGTTAAGCTGATTTTGTGTCAAATGGTTTTTTAAGAGCATTTGTTGTTCATCATTGTCTAGATAACTTCTCCCTTCCTTCCAGGCTTCTCTGTCGTGACTATGTTACCATTGAAACCTTTTCTCACCTCCAGATGTGGCCTAAGTTATTTTCTGTGTGAGCCCCTCTGAGTTCCCCAAGAAAAACATTTACTAACACTTGTTCTTATTCTCACGTCTCGCCTCTCTGATCACTCCCATTACTCTGTAAGGACCACAGGCAGGCATGTCTTTCTTTAGCACGATATTCCCAGCAACTAGTAGAGTGATAAGAGCATGCTAAGTGCTCAATAAATATTTGGGAAACGAATTTGATTGTCAGAGCCTTGTCCATTCCGTATATTCTAATAATTCATATTAAATAAATCACTTGAAATCTTGCTGTACTAGTAGTAGTAAGCATACATTAATGGTGAAATTCATGAGTTTTATCTATCTCGGTAGTCATAGAACATCACCTGAAAATGAAGAGTTTATCCATACGGTTATGGAATTTGTAAATGAGAAAATACATCCATTATTGGAACTCCTTTGGAGATAAGAACCAACTAATTATACATTTTTATTTAGACATAATGAAGATGAGAAACCAGTTTTTTGTGAGTGGCAAAAATAAGAATTGTTATAAAGCAAGCATTTTGTACTAAAGAATGATCATTCTTTTGTGGCGATTTCATAAAACATGTATCTTATTCCAGGACTGAGACATGTTCTTAGTTCTAACAAGCCATTGAGAAGCCCATTAAATGAAAAGTGTTCAGGAAACATCAATTGAATTTGATATTTTGTCTTGTCTTTATATTTTCCTTTAATAAAAAAAATCCTTTAGTTCTCTACCTACCTATAAAAATGTTACTTTGATGCTTTTAAGAACCCTTTTGTAACCCACAAAACTGCAGTGTATTAATAACAGAGAGGTATAGAGGCAGGGTGGGGGGTTGGGGTGTAATTGAACGTATCTGGTCTCCCTGGGGTTTCTCCCTTGCTGCTGCTAGTGGCCACAAATGGCCGTGTACCCCAGGGGGAGTGAATGCACAGCATGGAAGTGAAAGCCTTTTTGTGTTTCCTGCCAATTATTAGGTGTGATTGAATATTTTGAAAGAAGCCAGTACATAAAAATTGGCATTTGGCTAGTACCTTATAGAAGTGATCTCCCTCTCAAACCCCCATCCCTGCTTTCTTTTGAAATGTGATTCATGGATGTTAGATTATGCCTACCCCTCTTGTTATCAGAGGTAGACATCAATTTTAAAAAATCGCTCGATAGATATGGGGCAGACTATATTGAGTTTACTATATTTTTTCCTTCTCTAGCTACAATGAGTTTCTGTTTTTCTTTGTTCTGTTACAGGGACGACTTTAGTCCATCTTTTTGCAGCACCATAGTAATAATCAAAGTTCATGCCTCATATGAACTTCGGTTTAGATTTCTAGTTATAAGACTGAGGAATGCCAATATTGTTTTCCAGGAATGACCACTGGTACATTTCATTTATTGTATTTGCAGAATGAAAGGCATAACCGAATTTGTCATTTTTGCCACTTTATTGAGCAAATCTTCTTACGTTTCCTTTTGGGGAAAATATTCTATAGGATTTTGCATTTCACATTGTTTCAACAGAAAATACAGCAGTAGCAGGAGTAATGTTTGGCAATCCTTAACCTTTACTAGAAACTGAGGACTCTTAATTAAAGAATTAAGGAAGCCTCAGAGTTTGGATTTTTGTTTTTTGGTGTTTTTTTGTTTTTTGTTTTTTGTTTTAGGACACATACGCACACACAGACACACACACACACACACACACACACACACACACACACACACACAGAGACAGAGAGAGAGAGACAGAGAGAGAGTCCTATAGCAGAATATTACTTGTTTAGAGACAATCAAGCGAAGACTAGCAAATGGAGTTTGAATAATCACATCCCTTTTCTCACCAGTTCTCTCTGTTGCTAATTGCTTCATTCTGGGGAGCATGGGAAGGATGGATAACTGTGAAGTCCTTGAGTGGAAATACTGATGTGATGTGTGCAATAGAAATATATACTTACAGTCTTTATGTCTCAGGAGATTTTGGGTTTTGAGGAACCACTTTAGCATACAGGACTCTACTGTAGTTCTGGGAATTTGTATTTCCAGGACTCTCTTTAGAACCAATGTATTCACTTCTGCCTTCTTCATCACATGTATGGTCAGAAAGTAAACATGGATTAAGGTCTATATGTTTAGGGAGCTGCTTTTTTAAAGATCAATTTTTAATAATGTTATACTCAGTCCTTAAAGGAGCATAGGTTAATTTCCTTTAGATCTATACATTGGACTATAAAATATATGGAGACAGGTACTATAGCAATGTAACTCATTATTGCCTGGCTCCGGAAAGGCGCTATATATGTATCTATTGAATTAATGGAAAGCAGTGAGAGTGGAATTAACATATTTTAAACCAAATTGGCTTTCAGTTCAAAATGTAAAAAAAAAAAAATCTGTCCATGCCACATTGTTGTAAGTTGTTCATTTCTCTTTTTATTTAAGAAATAAAAGTTTTTGAAGAGAGTGTGATTTTAAAACCATGCTGTTGTTTGTATGATGCTTATTGTTATAGGAGGCTTGTTCTTAGAGAAAAACTGTTATGGTAGTGACTGCTCGAGGTTTAATTTTTTCTTTAGAAAATATTTAGTATTATTTGACCAATCCTTAAAAGTAGCCATAAAGAGAACAGGTGACAGCATTCTATTTTTCTTCTAAGTAGAAGACTAACATAGAAAAGTTATTATTATATAATCATTTGTCTAGCAGGAATTAGAATAAGTATCTTAGAACTGGAAGAGACCTTAGAAATAATCCAATCCTCCCACTGCCAGTCATTTTGCAGATAAGGAGATTGGGTCATGGAAAGGTTAAGAGATTTGCTCAAGGTCACACAGCTAGTTTTCACCAGAGCTCATTCCCCCCCCTTAATTCTAAAGTTGTATATGATCTGTGTCTTAGGCATCATTCCTCTAGTTCAGAGCTAGTTTGCAATTCTTACATTTTAGAAGTCATTTGTGCTTGTTCATGCCTAAGATATGTATTACTGAGAACTCAGCTAGAAAACATGTGGAGAAATACTGATACAATACTGTACAGTAGAAGTACATGTGCACTAGGCTTGAGTGTGGTGACATGCAACATATCGTAACACAAAGTTATAAAACTGGAAACGGGATTACTAGTGGATCCGCTGTCAACTAGCTGTATGAGCATAGCTGAATCATTTCTCTCTCTCTAGGGACCAGTTTTATATAATGAGAGGATAGAATTTTGATTATTGCTTGAGGTTTTCTCTAGTTCTCTTCCTGTAACCGTCTATTGATACCTACACCCCTCACCCCGCCAAAAAAAAAGTAATCCTATATTTTTGGAGCTGTGATCAAAGTATCTCTTTAGTCGTTCACAGTCTATGGACTCTCAGGAATTAAAGGAAGTCTATTTCCAAGTAATGACATGACACAGTTAAAGTTGTATTATAAGGAACTGTTGCCCTGGCCATATTAAAGGGAAGAAAAAAGAGTACTAGATTTGTACTCATTTTTAATCTCTAACAGTAGATATTGTTACCTCGAACCTGTGTTTATAGTTGGACAACATTAGACAAAAATGAAAAATTAATATATAGCAAAAACACACACAAAAATATTGGAAAGTGTGCTGTCCAATATGATAGCCACTTGCTCTCTATATCTACTGAGTACTTGAGATGTGGCTGGTATGAATTAAGATGTGCCATAAGGATAAAATACACACTAGATTTTAAAGATTTAGTACAATAAAAGAAATGTCAAAATTTATATATTATTAATTTTAATATTGATTATATTTTAAATGATGTTATTTTGGATACATTAGATTAAAATGTGTTAAATTAATTTTCTCTTTTACTTTTTTAAATGTCGCTGCCAGGAAATTTTAAATTTATATATGGCCCATATTATTTTTCTATTAGACAGTGCTCATCTATGCAATAGCTTGCCTACTTTTATGTGGAGAATAACTTTTTATGTCTCAGAAGCCTGTGACTGTCAGAGTAGATGGGGAATACTGAGAATGTGCTGGGGAGCATGAGAAGCATAGATAACTATGATATCCTTGAGAGTAGTGAGCCTCTTGTAGTTGGGTGGAGGCTTCCTTCTAGAAGTTGCTAGTTATGCTCCCACATTCATATTTTAATGTCAATGAATTTATGTGGAAAGCTCATAAGTGACCTAGAGAAGGCGGTGGTCAGTCACCAATTCACAATCAATTCACTGATTGAAATCAATTTCCAAAGCCCCTCAAATCTCCACAGTACCAGATGTCTTGGCTTTTAAAAAGATTTTTCATTTTTTAATGCAGCTGGCTGGCTTCAAGTAGATTCAGTCTGAAGTTTTTACAATGCCAAAAGGCATAATTACCCATAGGATTCATGATAATAGGGAAATTATAGAATTTGGAACAGAAAAGATGGAATAGATACCCCAAAGGATCATAAAGGGGTTATTATAACTTTGCCAGTAATAACAAAACATTTGAGCAGTAACAATTGTAAACTTGTGGGATAACCACCATCATCATGAACAAGCTGTAGGGCTCTTTAAAAATAGTACTGAATTTGTTTTGAGAGAGAATAAATAGAACAGCGATTATGTTAATGTTGTTCAGTGTATTTCAATATTGCGTTGAACTGGAAAAGTATGACTACTTAGCATTGTAATACTTAGACATCATGTCAGAGGCTTTCCCTATCTGATTTAAAGCTCACTGCAGTCTTAGAGTTGAAGTGGACATTTTCAGTGATGAGGAAAGAGAGAGGCAGACATGGTAAGTGATTTGGCAGTGCTGAACCACATGTCTTGAATCAGAGCCAAGTAGTTTCCATATTACCTTGAAAATATACTACCTTTAGCTACTGTTATTTTTTAAATCACGTTACTAAAGCACAATATCAGTTAACTCCCTAAATCCTCTTGGACGACTTGTTTCTTAAGTCAGAGAATAAAATAAAGCGAGACCTATCCAAAATGCTCAACCCTCTAGGAAAGCTATTTGTTTATAAAAAACAAGTGTGGAAATAACTGAAAAGAACCAAATACTCTTTGAAACAATAAAGGGACATCTTGTTTATTAACTTTCATTAACCAACTAACAGTAACTCTGGAGGTCAGGGCCTTCTGAAACTGAAAAGAGGCATAAAAGAAAATAAGCATAAAAGAAAAGCATTGCTTAAGGTAATGACTAAATAGGTTCCCATGAACTGCTGCTCTGCCAAAAATCACCTATCAGTTCTGAATATAACACCAAAAGCAGCCACATGAAAGAACTAGGGAGTAAACATAAGTAGCCAGAATCTAACAGAGGAGTCTTCTTGAAGGAAGGAAATTGGATGGAGTTGTTGTATGTCTTTATGACTTTTAATTTTTAGATGTGGTATTAAAGAAAGAGGGTTCTGGTGAAGAAATATGCAATCTTTCTAAACAGGGAATCAGAAAATGGAATCTGGGGAAATCCCAGCCAGCAGAGATAAGAGGAAATCCCAGAACAGAAAGAGCTACAAGTGAGATTCCCACATTCTGTTGTTCCAAATATCTGGCTTACCCCTGATTCACACTTGTGTGGAACAGATTCAAAACCTTGCAGCTAAAGATAAAATATTTGAATTGAGACCAGAGCTGTGGTCCAAAAATTAAAACTTCCAGTTCTTAGTTGAGGCAACAAAATTGTAAGCTATAACAAAAGGAACAACACTTATAGGAGAAGAATAACAGAATCCAGAGTCTCTACATCTTACTATCTATAAGGTCCAGGTTACAATCCAAAATTACATGACATACAAATAATCAAGACAATGATGTGTGTTCTCATGAAAAAGAACATTAACTTATATAAACGCAAAGATGACACAGATGTTGGAAGTAAGAGATGATGTTTAAGACAGCTATCATGACCATCTCTTATGAAGCAAACGATATACATTCACTGGTAATAAAGAGGTAGAAATCTTTGTAGATTTCTACCTCTTTATAGAAAAGATAAAGAACTAATGGAAGTTCTAGAACTGAGAAATAAAATACCTGAAAAACATCCATTTAGTGGACTAATAGCCAAATAGGGATCACAAAAGAAAAAGTTAATGATTTTAAGACAGATTAATAGTAATTATTCATTGTAAAGAATAAAGAGAACAAATTAAAATAAAAATAAACAGAACTTCAGAGATCTGTTAGATAAGGTTAATTAACTTATATGTGCCTGGAGTCCAGAAATAGAAGAGAGAAACAATAGAGCCTTAAAATGTATTTGAAAAAAATAATAGCTGATATTTTCCAAAATTAGATGGAAGACAAGATGCTACCAGATACCAGGCAGAATAAACACAAAGAAGGCCAGGAACAGCATAGTCAAAAGTTTAAAAGTCAAAGATCAAGAGAAAAATGATGCATTGCATATAAGAGAATAATGATTTGGTCAGCAACTGACTTTTCTTCAAAGACATTGGAGGCAAAAGAGTGAAGAAGAGCATTTTTATACTGCTGAAGGAAAAAAAAAATGACAAAAAACTTTATATCCAGCAACAATATTCTTTAAGAATTAAGACAAATTAAAGCCTTTTTTTTTTCTTTAGATAAAAGAAAGCTCCCAGTAATCCTTAGCAGCAGACGTCTAATGCAAGAAAGTATAAAAGAAGTTCTTCAGGCTGAAGGAAAGATGACTGTGGAAATTTAAGAATTTCTGTTATAATCTCTAGAGCAGTACTTCTTAACTTTGGTACTCTAGAAATTTATGCCAGATAATTCTTGTTGTGGGAGCTGTTTTATGTGTTCTGAATATTTAGCAGCATCGCTGGCCTCTACTCAACAGTAGTAACCTCCCCCACCTCCACCAGTTGTAATAATCAAAAATGTCTACACACACTATCAAATGTCTCCTGGAGACCAAAATCACCTTTGGTTGAAAACTATTGTTATAGATAACAATATATATGTAACTACATATTATATATAGTGTAACTATACATTATATATAACAATATGTAAGAATATAAAATACAATTTTAATAATAATATATATTCTTTGACTTGAAAATCATTTAATCATTTTCTTGATGCTTCAAGTTTGTTATGTTTGTGTGTGAAAATTAAAATGGAATTCTTAAAAATATTCAAATAATCCAAAACTGACAAGAAAGGTAAGATAAACTAAAAAAAAATTCAGGTGACAAATAAGAAATAAACACAAACCCAACCATATAAATAATTAAACTAAACATTATTGGGATAAACATTCTAACTAAAATAAGGAGATTGTCAAAATGAATTAAAAAGAGAAGCAAAATGTAATTATATGCTGTTTACATAATCATATGCTTTAAATACAAGAGATGTCTGCAAAAGATGCACTTATTTCAAATATAAACACATAGTTAGGTTGAAAGTAAATAGATGGAAAAAGTATTGCACAAACAGAAAAGAGAAAAAAGCTAGAGTGGCAAATAAATTAAATTTTAAGAATAAAGTAATACCAGAGAAAGACAGAAACATGTCCTGTTGATTTAAGGAGGGTCAGTTCATCAAGACTACATAACAATATGTATACGTATAGTAACAGAGCTTCAAAATACATTTCTCCTTTACCTATGACAATATAAAATTTATCAATGTTAAAGAGAGAACTATGTAGTTCCACCAAGTCAGAGATTTTAACTCCATTCTTTCAGCAACCGATATTACACCTACATAAAAAAATCAACAAAGGAAATAGACAATCTGATAGCATATCAACCACTTTGACTTAAATATCTATAGAACACTATGTCCAACAATCGTAGATCATGCATGTTATTCTAATGCATATGATGTGTTCTCCAAAGCAGGTGATTCACTGGGCCATAAAACAAGTTCTGATATATTTTTAAAATATGAAAATCATATGGAGTATGCCATAATGTAAATAAATTAGAAATCAATAACAATAAGAAAACAAACAATAATATGAGTATTTGAAAATTAAACACACACTCTTAAATAGTCCATAGGTCAGAAAAAGAACACAAAGTGAATGAGTAAATATTTTGAACTAAATGATAATGAATATACCACATATCACGATTGAAAGTGGTGCTTAGAAATGTATAATTTTAAAATGCTTATATTAGTGTTACAGGATAAGATATATATATTTGGTCTCTGACCCTGGTTCCTGACAGAGAGCTCCTAAAACCCTTGTAATTTCCTGAGTGATAGGGGAGATACAAGCATTTTTTGCTATAATATTTGGTCTTAGTCTTCAGTTCTTTACACAAGAGCTTCTAAGACCTTTAGAATCTCCAGAGTGAAAAGCATCTCTTAGTATGCTAATGAGATGACTGGTGGCTGGGGTCCCTTTAGGATGGGGGCTGGTTGCCAGGGGAACCAATCACAGAACTAGAGGGTTGGAAATTTCAGCCCCACTCCCTGACCTCTGGGGAGGGTACAGGGACTGGAAATTAACTTAATCACCACCCAATGGTTTAATGAATTATGTCTACCCTAAACAGTGGATTTTGGAGATCTTCCAGGTTGTTGCATACAGTGAGGTGCTAGGAGGGTGTTGTGCCCAAAGAGGGCATGAAAACTCTGTGCAACCGCCCCCCCCAACCCCCCGTCCCTGTGCTTTGCCCTATGCATGTCTTCTATTTGGCTGTTCTTGACTTGTGGCCTTTATAATAAACTGCTAACAATAAGTAAATTGCTTTTCTGAGTTCTGTGAACCATTCTAGGAAATTATTGAATCTGAGGAGGAGGTCATGGAACACGCAATTTATAGCTGGTTGGTCAGAAGTACAGGTCACAACATGAGACTCGTGATTGGTGTGTGAAGTGTGTGTGGGGGCGGGGGTTCTCTTGTGGGACTGAGCCCTTAATCTGTGGGGTCTGTGCTAATTCTGCACAGTTAGTGTCATTACTGAATTTTAGGACACTCCATTGTGTCTGGAGAATTGAAGAATTGCTTAATGTAAGTGAAAAACCCACCCATTTGCTTTCAGAAGTGTATGAGTAAAGAAAAAAAGTTATTGTTTTAATTGGAAAAGAAGTTCTAAAAATCAATGATTTAAGTTTCCACAGTGAGAAATTAGACATAAAGAGCAAATTTAACCTCTAGTAAGGAGAAAAAAATTATAAAGAGAATATTGAAATCACTACAATGGAAAGTAGAAAAATAGTTAAAACAAAAATCAATAAAACCAAAAGCTCATTCTTTGCGAAGGAAAATAAAATTGATTAACCTATGCCTAGACTGATTAATAAAATATAAGAAAAGACACAAATTGCCAATATCAGAATTGAAAGAGACACCTGATTACAGGTCCTCTAGATATAAAAAACCAATAAATTTGACAATCAGGATGAAACTGACAATTCATTGAAAGACAAAATTTATCAGAATTGACCTAAGCAAAAATAGGAAACTCAAATAGTTTCTTTTATCAGTAAAAGAAATTTAACTCATAATTAAAAACTCCCCAACAAAGAAAACTAGAGACCTCAATGGCTTCACTGGTAAAGTCTATTAGAGATACAAGAAATAAGTAATACTAGTCTTATACAAACTCTCCCAGGAAGTAGACGAGGTGACTTACTCTTTCAGTAAAGATATGGAATAACAACCTGCAACAAATAATAAAATGGAGCTGATTTGGGGGTGGGGGGGGAGAGGTCTAAAAAATAAGTATTTTCTAGAATAACACTGTCCAAAACAGTTTTTTGCAATAATGGCAATATCTTCAGACTGTCCAATACAGTAGCCACCAGCCACTGTCACTATTTTAACACTTGAAATGTGGTGACTAGTAGATCTACAGAATTGATTTTTTAAAAACTTAATTTAATTTTAATAGCCACATGTGTTTAGTGGCCACCATATTAGAATAGCTTTAGAATACATAAACTTGAAACATCAAAGAAATGATCTGACAATTTTCGATAGCTAGAGAATATATACATATTGTCATTATAATTGTTAAAATTAAAAATAAACATGTAACATGCTATATATCACATGAGTAAATGATTTATCCATAATCCCCTGTTATCTAGCTATTCTCATTACTGGGATGGTACTAGTTTTGACTAAACTTAACATTATGAAATTAAAATTGTTTTAGATATGAAGACATTTAAATGAAGATATTTAAAACAAATTTATAATATACATTTATACTCTGTGATATATATTATGTAATATATTAAACAAAGTTTAAAATAATGTATACTATGATATGATGCCTTATATTTATGATACATATATATACTATATAATAATATCAGTTTTCAAAGCTCTAGAACATAAGAAATGCATAATAAAATTTCCTGACAAAATGTAAACTTTGATTGAGAATGCAGTAGGATCTTGCAACCAGCCATAATGAATATAAATTTCTACCAGATTGGGAAAGCTTGGAATTGCTAGTCAAGCGGAACTTCTGGTTGATGGACTACCAAATACACAGGCTTTTACTATAATTTGTTTTACAGGCTAAAGTTGGTATTGTCAAACACTACAGGCAACATCATAGATTTTAAGGCTCCAATATTATTATATCTCCTGTGGCATTAAATGTAATTCAAACACTGAAAAATGCTCTTCTCTCATCTTCTCTTTTCTTTTTGATGAGAGATGACTAGATCCACTTGAGAAATGATTATATTGACTATTGTAGTTTTAAATTTTCTTTAGCACTACAAAACTGGCAAGAAGTGGCAATCCAGGAACTCCAAGTAGACCAGCAAGGCATGATTTCACACTGCAGATCTTTTCTCTGCAATATAATAGAACAAACTGTGTGGTATTGAGTTATTCTCCCCAACGAATTATGTCCGTCTTGCATCCTTTACAAACAGTTTTCATTAACATTAATAATTACTAAATGTAATTAAAACTTGCCAGTCAATAATGGGAATTACGCTTTTACAAATTTTGCTTCACAAAGAGTTTATTATTTTTCTACATCCTGGTCTTTGTGCAGTCTGATAGCTTTCAAAGAACAAGCCAAATTGTCAAACGCTGTCAGTGTGTAATGTCATGTTCGATCTGGAGCTGAAAAGTGTGGCCTCAGGTTTCTGGCCTGTTTTTTATATCACAGAAGCACAGAATTGTTAAACAATCTGGGGAAATTGAAGGCAGCAAATGTGCAATAAAATTTTCTATGTAGTTCAGTGCTGCATAACAAGAGGGACCAATAAACTTTGCTCTACTCTCACGCTGGATGCTGACTTATCTGCAGGAATGCCAATCACAACAGATATAAAGTAAAACAGATAGAACTTTTTAAAAATAAATTTCAGGAAATAGCTTTAAAGTCTTTTCTTTCCCTCTCTGTTTAAGCTAAAGCTCAAAGCATTCCTAAAATATTCTGTTGGAAGCAATGAGATTGGAACAAGCTCTAGTTTCCATTTTCTCCCTTGTTTCTGGGCTTTTAGAATGTCCTCTTACTAAACCTTAACTTGTAGGGTGTTTTAATTAAGGACTTCATTGTTAGAGCATAATGTAAACATAAGCTCTCCCACAATTATGCTTTATTTATGGTTTTACAACAACCTTGTGTTTTATCATGTTGGCATATCACCATGGCATTGTGGAGTTTCTTTCGAAGCTTTCAAAAAATCCCAGAAACTTAAAGAAGGAGAGACAATATCTTCAGGCACTTTCTTTTTTTTTCTTGATAAAGTGGTTTACCTCTGAAAACTGTACTCAAATCACTGCATGGGACTTATGAATATATAATTTTTTGTTTTTAATGTCATATTTTCTTAGATCAAATAAAGAATGATTATATCAAAAATAGATAACTATTTTAAAAAAATTATTTCTATCTGTTTCTGCCAAGAACATTATATGTATTTTTCTCATGTCAGAAAATGAAGATAATTTTTACACCTTTCATTTATTTTAGAAAGTGTGTGTGCTTTTGTCTTATAAGAAGTAAAAAAAAAAAAAAAAGATTGGCAATACTAATCATCATCAAAATTAATTTACATTGAGGTAAGATGTTAATAAAATTATCCTCTCTTCCTTTTTCTAATCAAAGATTTAGTCCTAAAGCCACACTGTGGGGCAGAGCGAAGTAGGCACCTGCAGCAGGGAGAAGGGGCAGCCGTGGTGGCTTAGAACAGTGTGTCAGACCCAAAGCGGTGAGTAGGCATTTATAGGAAGGCAAGCTGGCAAGGGTGTCAGAGCCTCGTCATGATGAGGGCGATGTTCATGTGTAGGAACAGCCTGGTGTGTTTTGGAGCCCAAGCCGGATGAAGAAGGTATCCAAATGTGTAGTGGGTTGAAATGTAGACCCCAAATACATATGTCCAAGTCCTGTCTCCTGGTACCTGGTAATTCCTTAGCATTCCTTGTGTTGTAGATACATCACTCCAATCTCTGCCTCTATCTACACATGGCTCTCTTTCCTGTGTGTCTCTGTGTCTCTCATTTTTTCTCTTGTAAGGATATTTCTCTACATATGAATCCAGAAATCCCCTGGAATAGGCCCTTCCTATTCTAGGATAGCCTCATCTGGAGATCCTGACCTTTATTACATCTGCAAAAACTCTTATTTCAAATAAAGTCACACCCTGAGGTTTTGAGTGGCCCTATCTTTTGGTGGACCACTATTCAACTCACTGAAATGTGTCAGGGAGTAGCTTGTCTTGTGGATTCAGAGATTGAGAAGAGTGAGAAGACGTCTTTGTGGAGGGCACCTATGTAGTGTGTCAAAACCATGCAAGGTAGGAGAGCATGGGAGAGGGGAGAAAAGAGAACACGAGAGATTGGTTATATTTGATGGACTGATCAGATGGGCAAATATATTGAGGAAATGAAAGCCAAGTTGCTCACTGAAGAGAAGTTAAAAATATGGAAAAAATGAAATATTGGAATGAAGGTATTGGTATGAACTCACGATTTTTTTTAAATTAAATATGAACAGATAGATATAGTAGTACATGGAGATGTAAATGTGTGTGAGTTTGTATGTAGGTGTATATTCCCTAGCTCTGTCCACTGAAGGGGCCTGAAACAGGTCACTGCAATAGCAACTAGCACACTTAGCACCCACATCTTGGCTACTAATGATCAATTTTCACTTAAAGAAAAAATAGCTCCTTGGAACAATGGCTAATTTGAGAGTTTGAGAAGAGAAAGTACAATATGAACCTGGAGCATCTTGTGCCAGATAGTATGGAAGTGCTCGGAGAATGATGGGAACATGTCTCAAGGACACAGAGGTCATCTTGAGGAGGCTCCCATAGGCCAAACATGGAATAATTTGGGCATGAAAACAAAGATGGTAATGTATTACAACCTATTAAATATAAAACCATAAATCCATAATGATCTCAGTAAATAAATGAGTACAGGCATACCCCAGAGATATTGTGGGTTTAGTTCCAGACCACCAAAATAGAGTGAGTATTGTAATAAAGTGAATCATAAGTTTTTGTTAGTAGAGGGTCTTACTTTTGATTTATTAAAAAAAGATACAGTACAACATTTGTGAAGTATAATAAAGCGAAGGGCAATAAAACGGGGTATGCCTGTAAATTGAAAGTTTGATGAATGGGATATTTAGATACCTTCAAATATCTTCCCACAAAACATACTTACTAATGACAAAGAGGAAAATGAGTAACTTTTGAGTGAGAGAAACTGCCAAACACCACCTTAAGCCAAGTGTTCAAAGTGAGAATCAACAATGATGCATAAGTCAAAATGGTTTTCAAAACATACTAAAAAGTAGCAAAGGTATGACAGTCAATGAAAGACTAAGGAACTGTTCCACACAAAGCCAACTTGAGAGACAAAATAACTCATTGCGGTGTGTGATTCTGAACTGGACCCATTATTTCGACAATGGATGAAACTTGAATGGGGTTGAAAATTAGATAGTATTAAAACCTCAACATATGAATTACTTAGGAAATACCTGGAGCAGAGTAAGCAATCATTAATTTTAGTTGTGATGACAATGATGATAATGATGAAAATGATGACTGAAAGACCACACGAAAATATATCTGGCATCCACTCACCAATATTCTGGTATAGGAATATTTTTGATTCAGGTATAGAAAACTGTTTCCCTCAGATCTAATCCAGTTAAATTGAGAAATAAATTTAAATTATAGTCTTTTAAGGCAACAGAGAGATAAAACATACTTTGTCAGGTAATTCAACACTTGGGACTCAGGAATGGCACAATTAAATTGTTTATGGCCATGAAAATATCAGCTTTCTATAGTACCCAGAGAAGAGCAATGAATGTGAGAAAGGGAGCTCGCATCGTCCCAACATTGGAATGTTGGGAGCAACTCATCAAACTATAGAGTTGGACGAGTTAATGGCAAGTATGACAAGATTTTTTATGAGAAACTGATCCCTCATTCCATTTTCAAGGGAAAAATAAATCCCATTGTTGAATTAGGACTTCTATGTAGATAGTTACGTGTGTTTTCCAAAGCTTAGAACACAAAGCATGTTGTGATTTGTATTCAGGGAAGTCGTATGTGTATCCTCACTTACTCATGTTGTGATAGTATTCCTGCGGCTTCTGCATATACACAGGCTGTTGATTCAGCACTCCCACTAAACCAACATAACCTCAACCAAGAAGTACGTATAGAAAGTACATTTTCCATAATGGCCACAAAACGATTGTCCTAAAACTATCCCGCATTGTTCTGAGTTGTCAATGAGTGTGGATTTGACATTTTTAACATGTAATCCTCAACACGTTTGGTTATCCGATTTTCCAGAGCCCCTCGTATAAGAAACAATAAATTTTTGGTATATAATTTCAGTGATGAGAAAGTTGATATGTGGAAGAGAGATGACAGAAGCAGAGAGAAAGTCAAAGCTGGCAACCCATCTGATAGGAAGAAAACAGTGAAAATGCTGACAGAGAATTTTGTACTGTATTCTACAGTACAAAAGAGGGAAGTAGAGTTAAGAGAGCACTAGACAAAGATTCTTAAGTTAGAAGTTCTAGTCTTACCCATAAACTATGGGAGACCCCGAGGGAATTATCAATTAAATTATCTCTCTTGATATCTATAAAAGAGGCAATAATAACATACATGACCACCTTGCACAATTGAAGTAAGAAACAATTTTATACTAAAAGTGTATTTAATACTTCAAAGTTCTAAACAAATGTAAGGCTCAGTCTCTTACATGTTTATAATTAAATATGTTAATTTCTGCTTAAGCCCACAGAGAAGTATATAACATATTTGTGAAGGATTTGCATTAAAGATAGTCAAGGAGGCAAATTAAAATGTAGAAATTATGGTGCTTTGTGTGGTAAACCCCAAATAAGTAAAAATTCATTTAGCTGAAGGTTTAGGATTTGGGGTTGCAAATGACAGAAACTCAACTAAATGTAAGTGATGCACATAGCTGAGAAGTCCATAATATGGTTCAGGATTCAGAAACAAAAAATACTAGCATAGGCTCATATTTCATCTGTGTTGTCTTTATTCTCAGGTGGTCTCTTTGTATATGGTGGCAGCGATGACTGCCTGCAAATTTTTTTAAGGGCCATCTCAAGCCATTCTAGAGAAGCATTAAAAGCTACTTTGAGTATACTGAGAGAATTAGTTTTGCTTTCCATAACTCATGATAAGTGGAACACTGAGCTGAGGTGTAGTATAATGTCCTGCAGTGCAGGGGTTGGTGTGATGTGGCCAGTGGGCTAAATTTGGTCTGTAGCCTTTTTTCGGTAAGTTTTGTAGAAACACAGCACAGTCATTCATTTACATGTCTATGGATGCTTTCAAGCGACCAAGGCAGAGTTGAGTAGTTGTGACAGAATATTTACTATCCGCTCCTTTATAAAAAAAAGTTTGCTGAACATTACATGGGAAGAATGTGTGCTGTTAGTTTCAGCAATAAACTTCTTGGATTTTTATTTTTCATTTTTACGATATGGTCACAGACTCGATGATCCTTGAGACTCCTTTTTGAATTCCACTGTTCCCACTCTGACAATTGTTTGGCTCTGTTCCTGATGTGACTGAGTGCACAATTTAATGTCCTGGAAGTCCCTTCTCTCTTCTGCTAAACTCATGCCTCCTCACATAGTTAAATCTTGTATAAACCTAGAAGTCTCCAAAGTCGTTTTTCTCAATTGAGAAGAGCTGGATTCAAAATTACCCATAAGGCCACAGACAAGCCGCAGTTGAAAAGGGCATCTCTTTTCCACATTGTGTGTATGTGAGCATCCACCCACTAACCAGGAAGCAAGGGAAGACCCTCCCATAGCATATGCAATCCATGTGGAAGTCGGAAACTCCTCTTTACTATAGAGGGTTAGGAAAGGGAGGCTTGGAATGAAATGGTAGGAAAATGATACAATAATCATAGAATGTGAGACTTAGAAGACTTTTGTGATTCAATTACTCAAAATTCTAAAAATAAGAAAATGACTCCTAGTCAGCCTTCGCCTCCTTTAATGACTATTTTAGCAATGCTTATATATTTGGGTTTAAAAGTCTTAACCTAAGGTATAACTTTTAAAAGCTCGAAGTGATGAAATTATAAACTAAAATGAAAACATATTAAATAGAGACAAAAATCTCAGTCAGCCTCCTCTTCTTCCTTCTTCACTCTTTCATTGATGTTAGTTCTAGTTTCTCAAACCAACAGTTTGCTTTTTATTACTTGTTCGTTGGTGGCCTTTGCCATTTGTTGCAATAGTAATGGAATCATTTATATGTTTATGACCTTGATCAATGTCTATTTATGTAACTAGAGAAAGGAGAGTGGCATATTCTAATTATGTAACCCTATAGAACCTTGATAGAGGAATATAGTTCCTATTCTGAAGCTTTTATGTTTGTGTGTGGGAGTTGAAGGGCTAATATATATAATACATCATCTTTTTTCCCAGACTTTGGGAGGGACTATATATATCTGTTATGATGGAAACATTCCTATTTTAATGTAGAGTTGATCAATGGTAGACTTAAGTGTTGTTCATTTTTGCATAATACAAAATTACTAAATTTTTGAAAAATTAGAGCTCAACTCTAGATATTTTACATCATTTCAAGTATACTCTAGTTTTTTAAAGCATAAATTTCAACTGTCTTCAACAACCTGAGAACAAAAATAAATGTTTTAACAAGAAAAAAATGTGCCATGACAAGCCGTGACTTAATAAAGAAAGACAAGGAATGGTCTCTATAGACCGAGAGAAAAATGAGGCCTCAGATATATTTGTACTAAAGGAATGTTATGAATGTGAAAAGCAGCCTATAAAAAAAACAACCAAACTTTACTTATGTTATTGCAAGACAAATGCTTCTTAGTGAACAAAAGTATAAATTGGTTTTACTTGTCTCTATTTAATATTTATTAACTTTATTTTTACAATTATATTTCCTGAGGCTTTAACTTCAAGTACAATAGGATGACGATAATAGTTTTAAACAAGGCAAACGTGAAAACAAAGTAAATGTAACTTGATTTTTTTACATTTAAACCTAATTTTGCTTTTGTGCCTCTGATCTCTGAATCATTTTATTGACTTTGGGGATGCTTCATTTTCCACAAAGGTCTCACGTAAGTTTTAGGGGCAACATAGAGCTAAGGTATCGAGGAAGCGGGTCTGGGAGGAGGTTTGCTCTTTCGTGCCCTCAAACAGCCGTCTTGGTCTCTGCATGCTGGTGTTTATTCACAACGGCATAGACTGAGATATCTTCCTTTATATGTGACCCTTCACTCATTTTAATCTACCACAGGACTTCTTTTGTTCTGACCCCCCCCCCCAATATTTTCAGGCCTCTTTTGATCACCTGGAGAATCTTCTATTTCTTCTTCATTATGCTGATCCAGTGGATAGTCTGGAAGATTTTTGAGACCTTTTTTCCTAAACACATGTCACAGATATTTCTTTTCTGGTGGCTTGCCACCTCCCCATGGCAAAAAGAGTGTAAGTCGTCTTTCCTCTTAGATCTCCCAAACACCTAAACTAACCAACTATTTCTCAAAAGTCTGCTGAGCTTAAATATTCTTGCTTCTCCTCCAATCTCCCCTCCTTCACTGTGGGAAAACTTGGTTTGGTTTGGGAGTAAGATGGCTTGTCTTTTCTTATTGAGTGTACACTCAAGACTATTGCATATTTGAGATTGTTCCATTTCTTCCTGAGGATCAGTCTGTTAAAATGAGAGTTGAGTCCCTTTATCTCTTTTTCTTTTATGCTTCTGCTTTCTATAAAGCAACAAATTAAAAATGCTGTAACTGGATAAACAGGGCAAGGATCAAGGAGTATAAGCTAATATTTCCAAATACTATCTTGCCATAAATAAAAGTATGGTTCATATTACAATGGTGGAATTACAGGTGACTTAAACACAACCTTATTTATTACTCCAACCCTCTCCACTTTCCAAATGACAGAAGAGGAGTCAATTGAAGGTAGAATTATGAGCCAACATTATGACTGGAGCAGTTTTAAAAATCCTTTTGGTCGTCTTCCTGTGCTATTACGAGATCTGTGTGAAAATTAGACTCAATTCTTTGGTGATAGCATCAACTCATTTTTAAAGTTCAGAATCAATTGCAAGTAAGTAGACTTCCTTGTATCAGTTTACTACCAACTAATCGCTGGGTCCCGGTGGAATGACAGAATAATGGGTATTGACTAACAAGCAGAAGTCTCATATTAAAGTTCTGACTGTCACTAATGAATTCTGAAATTCCGTGTTTAGTAATTGCCTTTTTTATGTTTCATTTAAAAATATATAATAAAGAAGTGGATTGATTTTCAAGAGTTATTATATATTTATATTCCAGTTTTATTTTGAATCAAATACATACCACTTTTGGTGAGTTTGAGGTATAGGTAAAAATGAAGGAAAGACCCGGACCCTAAAAACATAGGGAATTCAAGTTTCTAGAGGATATCTTGAGGTTTCTAGAACCCCAATGCAGGGAAGAGTTAAAAGATTAAATAAAATATTCTTTGGCAAATAAACATTTCTTACTCAGAATTTTTCTCAAAACTGAACATGCCCACATTTTTTACCTCAGCCAGGATGAACTGTTTGACTCAGTTTACATTTCTGATATAAAATTCTATGCAATAAAGTTGTGGTTTTTCTGTTTTAGGTACATATTATAAAGTGCCTACATGTAGTAAGTATAGAAAACTCATACAGAATCTCTGGTTTCAAAGGATTTGTATTTGTATTACATGGCACTTTTTATTTTCATAGGTTGGTTTAATAAAAGTTGCTCAGGCATTTTAAATGATGGCCTTAAAATGTGGGGGTGTGGAGAATGAGAACACTTGACCTCTCTCCATAAAACTGAATTGCTCTTTATGTTTAAAGTTTTGATGAGAAAGAGAGAGAGAGAGGGAGAAGGCAGGGAGAGAGAGAGAGAGGGAGAGAGAGAAAATGGGAATATCCCTATTTGGTAATGAGTACTCATTAAAAGGACAGTGCATTACTTTTCATATTCCTACTTCACATTCCTGTTTTAAAGATTTACGAGCAAAGTGCTGTGAGAACTCTAGAGTTAAGAGGCTAGAGGCAAGTAGTTTTGATGATATTTTAAGGGGCACGCAATAGTGTGCATAGTCTGAAGCTTAATTAGTTTTAATTAAATCCAAAACATACTGAATAGTTACTGTGTGTCTGGCACTGTGCTGTTGTCTGAAGTGCTGTAAAGGAGAAATAAGAGTCATTGCAGCTTAAAGATGAAAAGAAACTTAGAGCAATTGATTTCCTGCTTAACACTCACTTAACAAGTTACTAATGCATTCTTTTAACTTGCCAATCACTGTCACCTTCTTATTGCAGAGCAGTAGTGTGATACAATAAAAAGATGGCTGTATTTAGACTCAAAGTCCCGGGTTTGAGTCCTGCCTTGAACCTATTAAATGGATATCTGATGATTCTCCCCTCTGCCTTTCTGAGTTATTTTGAGCGGCCAATGAGACGGTATATATACCAGCTTCTTGAAAACCAGAGAAAACGATTCTATGTTAAGACTCCTGTTATGAGCTTAATCTTGTCCTCCCCAAATTCATATGTTCAAGTTTTAATCTCCATATCACTTCAGAATATTAATGTTTCGGATATAGGGTCTTTTTTTTTTTTTCCATTCGAGGTATATAATGACATATAACATTACATTAGTTTTAGGTATACGACATAATGATTTGATATTTGCATATATTGTAAAATAATCACTACAATGAAGTATGTTAACTGACATATCACCATACATAATTACATTTTTCCCCCTTTGGATGAGAACTTTTCAGATGTATTCTCTTAGCAACTTTCAAATATGCAATACAGGATTAATTATAGTCACCATGCTATACATTATATCCCCATGACTTATTTATTTTATAACTGGAAATTTATACCTTTAAAGAGATAATTAAGTTAAAATAATTTCATGAGGGTGGGACCTAATTCAATATTACCACTGTCATTTTAAGAATATGAAATTGGATATAGATATGCACAGAGGGAAGATCTTATGAAGACATAGGGAGAAGGCGGCCATCTACAAACCAAGGAGAGGGCCCTCGGAAGAAAATAACCCTGCTGACACTTTGATCTGGATTTTATCCCTCATGATACTTTGTTATTACAGCTCTAGCAAACTAATACAACACCTTTTAGTACTATGATTTTACACATGCAGTATTTGAGAGCAAAGAACTCAATTGTGCAGTATCTGCCCTCAAAGACTTATCTTGTAGGATGTAATAAAACATACATATGGAAAATAAGTAGCATGGAACTAAGTGCCCAAATTTGTAATAATTACATTTGGTGCCATTAGCATTTAGGAAACTTCTACCCTGGTTTCCACTTTTATCATTTATCATAGTGGCTTTTGCCAACCTTAGATTCTTTATCCAATATTAAACTAATGGTTTCATCTCTCCGAATCACGGTGCATGCTGTAAGTAGAGGGAAGTAAATACTATACTCTAGGAACTAAGCCAGGTATTATTCACTCATTCATTCAAGAAATATTTAATAAGTTAGATAACATGCTTTTCTTTTTTTTTAAGTTTATTGGGGTAACATTGGTTAACATAATTACATAATTTTCAGGTGTAC